>NW_007259944.1:588227-595187 GCF_000164805.1 Carlito syrichta | reverse complement strand
CGCCCGCTCCCCGAAGCCCGCGCCCTCGAGGGTCGCGCGCGCGTCCGGGCAGCTCCCCGCCCCGGCGGGCGCCCCGGCCCCGCTCACCCGGCTGCCCCACCGCCGGCGTCGCTGGGGCCGCATCTCCAAACTCCGGGGTCGGCGGCTGCGGCTGCTGCTCGCCCTGGTCCTCCTCGGAGTTGATGTGCTGAGGTTTCGCCTGCTTGCGCCTCGACATGGTGCAGGCATCGGGGCGCCGGGAGAGCCGCGGTGACTTGCCCTCTCCGCCACAAATTCCTGGAGTTGGGAAATTTACCCCCCTTCGGCCGGAACGCGCATGTCCCAGTAATTATTATTATCAATAATGCATTGCGATTTATCATGAGCCCTGACAGCTGATTGGCCTGGGTCCAAGACCTCAGAGATCATTTAAATAAGCCCTCATTGATCAGGGAGGGGCGAGGCATTCTGGGCTTTGTAGTCCGGCCCTACATGTGACAAAGGCGTGTTCATCGGGGGAGCGCAGCTAATTAGCATCCGGGCTCAGATTGGCTGGGGCGGCGGCGAAGTCAGAGGGGGACCCATCCTCGCTCCGACTATCTGAGTCTTTGGAAAGGACAAGAAAAAGGAGGAAAATAGATGTGTACTTATTAAAATCTGGGAGCGTACGTAAAAGTTTGGAACGGGTGTATGTGGTAGTGTGCTACAAAAATTACTTTGTTGAGGTTGATATCCACCAGTCGGGTAGGGAGGTCTTTTCACAGTGGAATATCTTGGCTCAATTTTCACACTTGCCCCCCCCCCCACAAAAACTCCCAAACCTAAGACGTGACCCTGTCTCCTCCCATTTACTTTCTGATTAAAAGGTTTAAATTGAGTTTCGACATGAGTGACGAATGAATAGTGGTTTCTCAGCCCTCCCACGCAGCCACCCATCTCAAGTCTTGAAGTGAGCTCCAAACCCAGAATTTCAGATGACCCCTCTCCATGCCTTATCTCCCCTAAAGAGGGAAGGATTTGAATGCCCCAGGATTCCTGTTCACAAAGATTAGTGTGTTGTTACAGTGCGGACTTTGATTTGATTTTTAACTTTAAGATGACTAGCTGCTAAGTATAAAAAATGCAAATTAAAAGCAAGCATAGTCAGAGATAATATCAAAACAGCAAGCAGTTGCATTTTTTTCCCCTAAGAGCCATAATTGTCTGATAACATCATACTTTATTACTGGGACAATGTTCTTACGTCTACCATGGAAAAGCAATGGAGCACTTTCAGAGTAACTGGGTGTTCGGAATCATTATAGGAATTTTTTTTTTTTTTTGACAATACAGACTTTATTACAAAAAAGATGTATCATTCAAAGTGACAACAGTGTCATCTGACATGAGGATACTGGAAATTCTCTAAAGTTGGGTGTGAGTGTGTATGATAGATCAAATGCACTCATACATTTATGCCATAATCTATATCTAGTTTGGCTAACTGCTTTGCACAATGTAAAGGTTCAATAAATGTTGAATGAATAATGATATCTTCAGCCCTCTAAGTCTTTAGTTGGCGTTTCCAATCATGCCCCTGGGCATGTGTCTTTATTTGGCATTTACTTCATTGTAAGGGAGTGTGCAGACATAAACCCTTCCTCTCCTCCACATTTGTGCATTGACTTTTCTTGATCAGATATTCACCACGGTCTTCAGCCTGTAAGCTCATCAGGAACACAAGCAAAATAGAATGCTGGGCTCATCAGTGTGTTCACCTGGGTGTTTGGACAACTCAAGGCAAAAAAAAAAAAAAAAAAAAATCACTTGATTATCTTTTTATGTTTGTGGCCACCAGTAAAATATACTGAAGGAAGGTTAACCTCCAATTATTGAGTCTCTGAAAATGGTTTGCAGTTCTATTTACAACGTCTGTCTAAAGCAAATAAGATAGGATTATAGCCAACAGCCAGGTCGGGAAGGTAAGAATGTGGTTCAATAATACATAGAAGCAGTTTAGAAGTCTGGTTCTAAGTAAAAAGGCTCATTAACACCTGCCTTACTGACTAATCTGCTGATATTCCCAACACCTTTCCTGTGTAAGGTAACGTGGCAAGAGATGTAACTTTACAAAGCGAGATGAAGGCTCAAAAAATATTACTGGTTTAACAAATACTTAATTTAAGATATACTTGTTTATATTTAGTTTAGTAGGTATTATAACATGTTAGCCATTTCTGCTTAGAAACAAGATGAAACTGTGCCACTTGAATCTCCAAGTGATAGTCATAATAATAATTGATTGAACCCCTAGGACAGACCACAGACTGAACTAAATGCACATTGTTTTTTGGGGTTTTTTTTTCCCCCAGGGAGGCTGGCAGCATTGTTTTCTCCATTTCGAAAATGAGGAAACTGACGCCCAAAGATGTGAAGTGATTTAATTGGGAAATGGCTGAGCTGGGGCTCAATTCCTAAGTCTGACTCAAAAATTCTTCTTATCACACCCTAGCCATAGCTGAATACAGACAAGATATCAAAAGAAGAAAAATTGGGCCAGGCGCGGTGGTCAAGCCTGTCATTCCAGCACTTTGGGAAGCTGAGGTGAGGAGATGGCCTGACCCCATGGGTTCGAGAACAGCCTGGACAACTTGGAGAGACCTCATCTATACAATAAATAAAAAAATCAGTTGGGCATGGTAGCTGGCACCTGTAGTTCCGGCTACTTGGAAGACTGAGGCGGAAGGATTGCCATGAGTGCAGCAGGTTAGCGCTGGGGTGGCCGTGAGCGTGCCACTACACTCCAGCCTGGGCGACGGAGTAAGACTCCAACTCAAAAAAAAAAAAAAGAAGAAAAATTGTAGTATAGGAAATATGTTAAATTAAAACTGTCCTGGGACTGTGCATGGTGGCTCACACCTATAATCCCAGCACTTTGGGAAGCCGAGGTGAGAGAATTACCTGAGCCCACGAGTTCTAGACCAACCTGGGCAACTTGATAAGACCTCACCTCTACCATAAATCAAAAAATTAGCTGGGAGTGGTGGCCTATGCCTATAGTTCCAGCTACTAGGAAGGCTGAGGTAGAAGGATCGCCTGAGCCCAGCAGGATGAGGCTGTGGTAGCCGTGAGCTTGCCACTGCACTCCAGCCTGGGTGACAGAGTGACTCCAACTTAAAAAAAAAAAAAGTCCTGGCTAAATCTAGGGACTTCAGAAAGCACTCCAACAGATAATGTCAAAAAGTTTCTCTCAAAAAGAAACCTTCCATGAATGTCAAAAAAGAAAGACAGTACATGTTTTGAATCTATCTCCAGTTTAAGCTGTAGCCAGGAGCCGGTAGAAAGAAAATGAAGTAAGGCCCTAGAGCTAAAAGGATGACTGAGGGTTTAGCAGAGGGGAATCAAAAGCTATTTCTTTTGCTAAGTCTCTAATCAAAAGCTATTCCTTTTTTTTTTTTTTAAAGTCGGAGTCTCATTCTGTCACCCAGGCTGGAGTGCAGTGGCACACTCACGGCCACGGCAGCCTCGACCTGCTGGGCTCAGGTGATCCTTCCGCCTCAGCCTTCCAAGTAACTGGAGCCACAGGCACACACCACCACACTCAGCTAATTTCTTGATTTATTGTAGAAATGAGATTTCGCCAAGTTTCCCAGGCTGGTCTTGAACCCCTGGCTCAGGCAGTCCTCACACCTCAGCCTCACAAAGTGCTGGAATTATAGGCGTGAGCCACTGCACCTGGCCAAAAGATATTTCTTTTCTTCTTTTTTTTCTTTTGAGTTGGAGTCTCACTCCATCTCCCAGACTGGTGTACAGTGGCACTCATGGCTACCACAACCTCGACCTGCTGGGCTCCGGAGATCCTTCCACCTCAGCCTTCCAAGTAGCTGGAACTACAGGTGTGTGCTACCATACCTGGCTAATTTTTGATTTATTGTAGAGATGAGGTCTCGCCAAGTTGCCTGGGCTGACCTCGCACCTGCGGGCTCAGGTTATCCACTGGCCTTAGCCTCCCAAAGTGCTGGGATTACAGGCTGAGCCACCAAGCCCGCCTAACCGTTTTCATATTAATACCTTTCTTTTTTTTTTTTTTTTTTTGAGTTGGCATCTCACTGAGTCGCCCAGACTGGAATGCAGTGGGACGCTCCGGGCCACTGCAGCCTCGACCTGCTGGGCTCCAGCAATCCTTCCGCCTCAGCCTTCCAAGTAGCTGGAAATACAGGTGCGCGCTACCACACCCGGCTAATTTTTTTGATTTATTGTAGAGATGAGGTCTCGCCAAGTTGCCCAAGTAGGTCTCAAACCCACGGGCTCAGGCAATTCACTCACCTCAGCCTCCCAAAGCGCAGGATTACAGGCTGAACCACCGAGCCTGGCCATATTAATACCTTTCATTAGGGGATTAGGTTTATACAATTCAACATTTTCTTTTCGTTTTCTTTTTCTTTTTTTTGAGTCAGAGTCTCATTCTATTGCCCAGACTGGAGTGCAGCTCAATTTAAAAAAATTTTTTTTAAATTTATTGTAGAGACGAGGTCTCAACAAGTTGCCCAGGCTGGTCTCAAACCCCTGGACTCAGGCAATCTTCTTGCCTCCACCTCCCAAAGTGCTAGGATTATAGATGTGACCCAACACACCCGGTTTTATTCCTATTTCATTGATGGGAAAATGAAGTACATTGTTCTGGTCAGCACCCTGTGACTACTAACAAATGCATGAATGATGAATTCAAGAACTTTCCCCAGGTTCCAGGAAAAGGTGGATCTTTTGACTCTACACAAACTCTAGCTCTTCCCCTTTCCTCAAAGAACCGTCCCTTCCTCTGGCCTGCTCCTACTAAGCCTCAGTCTCAGTTCAAATTTCCCTTCCTAAAACCAGCCTTTCCTCTTCTAAATTAGGTCTCTTCTCTCAATGTTCTCAGTCTTCTAGAAGCCAGTTCTTCCTTTTGACAGCATAGTTCAAAATGTATAATGACAGATTTTGCAGGGTGTGGTGGCTCACACTTATAATCCCAGCTCTTTGGGAGCCTGAAGCGGGAAGGACTACTTGAGCCCAGGAGTTCGAGATAACCCTGGGCAACATAGCGAGACTTCATCTCGACAAAAAAAATCAAAAAATTAGCCAGGCATGGTGGTGCACACCTATAGTCCCAGCTACTCAGGAGGCTGAGGCAGAAGGATCACTTGAGCCCAGGAGATCAAGGCCACAATGACCAGTGATTGTGCCACTGCATTCCAGCCTGGGCAACAGAATGAGACTCTGACTCAAAATAAATAACTACATAATAAATAAAAGCAAAGTGTTTAATGACAGATTTTATCATATGTCAGGTTACTGCTCACTCTGCCGGCTCCATAAGACACTTAACCACTGTATCTTTAGTACTGAGCCACAGTAATAGAACACAGAAGTTACAGTAAACAATGAGTGACACAGTCCATAGTAAATGTCTTTGGAGGCCTGAATATAAAATAAAGTGTTGAGGGGTACAGTGGCTCACGCCTGTCATCCCAGCACTTTGGGAGGCCAAGATGAGAAGATTGCCTGAGCCCATGGGTTTGAGATGAGCCTGGACAATTTGGCGAGATCTCATCTCTACAATAAATAAATAAATAAATAACTATCCAGGCGTGTTGGCGCGTACCTGTAATTCCAGCTACTTAGAAGGCAGAGGCAGAAGGATCACCTGAGCCCAGCAGGTCAAGGCTGTGCTGGCCGTGAGCGTGCCTCTGCACTCCAGCCTGAGTGACAGAGTGAGACTCCGACCCCCCCCAAAAAAAGAGAAGGAAATACTGACACATGCTACAATGTGAATGAACCTCGAGGACATTATAGGAGGGAAATAATCTGGGGAAAGACAAATCCTTTTACATGAGGTCCTTAGGGTAGTCACTCATGGGGACAGAAAGTAGAGACCGTGGCTGCCAGAGGCTGCAGGGACAGGATGTAAGGGTTATTGTTTAATGGGCATGGAATTCCAGTTCCGCAAGGTGAAAAGGGATCTAGATAAATGTGTAGATTTTAGCTGTTTTTGGCACAAAACCAAACAAACAAAAAAGCAGGTAACTGTGGAATGGACATGTTCATCTTCACTGGAGTCATCTCTTTACTATCTACATAAATCCCACCACATTATGTTGTATACATTAAATATACATGATACAATTTTTAATTTTTTTGAGTTGGAGTCTCACTCTTGTCACCCAGGCTGGAGTGCAGTGGCACACTCACGGCCACCCCAGTCTTGACCTGCTGGGCTAAGGTGAGCCTTCTGCCTCAGCCTTCCAAGTAGTCAGAACTATAGGCACGTGTACCACTCCTGGCTAATTTTTGATTTATTGTAGAGACGAGGTCTCACCAAGTTGCCCGGGTGCGTCTCAAACCTGTAGGCTCAGGCAATCCTCTCGCCTTGGCCTCCCAAAGTACTGGGATTACAGGCTGAGCCATCACGCCTGGCCACAATTTTTTTTTTTCTCTAAAGGCTTTGGAAGGCCAGACGCGGTGGCTCAAGCCTGTAATCCCGGCACTTTGGGAGACTGAAGTGAGGAGATTGACTAAACCCACAGGTTTGAGAACAGCCCGGGCAACTTGGTGAGACCTCATCTCTACAGTAAATCAAAACATTAGCTGGGCGTGGTAGCGCACGCCTGTAGTTGCAGCTACTTAGAAGACTGAAGCAGAAGGCTAACCTGAACCCAGCAGGTCCAGGCTGGGGTGGCCGTGAGCATGCCACTGCACTCCATCCTGGGTGACGGAGTGAGACTGCAACTCAAAAAAAAAAAAGGCTCTGGATACTGGCTGCCCAACAATGTGAATGTACTTAACACTACTGAACAATACTCTTAAAGATGTATATTTCATTTCATTTTAATTTTGTAGAGACAGGGATCTCGCTATATTGGCCAGATAGATCTCCAACTATTGACCTCAACACCTCCTCCCTCCTTGGCCTCCCAAAGTGTTGGGATTATAGGTATCACCTACCTACATGGTAAATCTTTTTTT
>NW_007259944.1:577840-587917 GCF_000164805.1 Carlito syrichta | reverse complement strand
CCTCAGCCTCCCAAAGGCGCGGGATTACAGGCTGAGCCACCGAGCCCGGTTTACATGGTAAATCTTATGTTAAGGGTATTTTTTTAAATTTCTTTTTTTTATTATAAAGATGTGGGGTACAATTCAGGGTTGGGTATACAAAAGTTGATTATGCAGGTACCCTTGTTAATGAGGTATGCCTCTCCCTCCCCTAGCAGTTTCCCTCAACTGCCAATCCCACCCTGCCTCCCCCACCCCCTACAGTTTCCCACACTGCCAATCCCTTGTTAAGGGTATTTTTACCATAACTGCGGGGGAAGAAAGGCAATTATAAACTAGATTATGATGTTGGTTGCACAATGTGTATACATTTATGAAAAATAATTGAACTGTACACTTACAATGGGTGAATTTTGATATGTAAAGAAAAATTAAGTGAGTATTTTTTGTTTTTTGTTTTTGAGTTGGGGGTCTCACTCTGTCACCCAGACTGGAGTGCAGTAGTACAATCACGACTCACAGCAGTTTCAACCTCCTAGGCTCGGGAATCCTCTTGCCTCAGCCTCCCAGGTAGCTAGGACTACACGTGCACACCACTATACTTGGCTAATTTTTAAAATTCTTATAGCGAGCCAGGCTCGATGGCTCAGCCTGTAATCCTGTGCCTTTAGGAGGCTGAGGTAAGTGGATTGCCTGAGCCCACGGGTTTGAGACCCTCCTGGGCAACTTGGTGAGACCTCATCTCTATAATAAATTAAAAAAAAAAAACTTAGCCGGGCTTGGTAGCGCGTGCCTGTAGGTCCAGCTACTTGGAAGGCTGAGGCGAAAGGATCACTGGAGCCCAGCAGGTCAAGGATGCGGTGGCCCGGAGCGGCCACTGCACTCCAGTCTGGGCAACAGAGTGAGACTCCAACTCAAAAAAAAAAAAAAAAAAAATTCTTATAGCGACGGAATCTCACTACGTTGCCCAGGTTATTCTCTAACTCCTGGCCTCAAACAATCCTCCCACCCCAGCCTCCCAAAGGGCTGGGGTTACAGGCATGAGCCACTGCACCTGGCCATGAAGTTGTTTCAAAGAAGGCAATTAAATACTTGGCTATCCCTATAGTGAAAGGACCACAATTTGTGTGTGTGTGTGTGTGTGTGTGTGTGTGTGTGTGTGTGTGTGTGTGTTTTCCTGTGTGGTATTCCCAGCATCTCGAACTTGAAATGAATAAGTGGCAAGGTTAAGTCCCATAAATCACGATCTGTCATTGCAACTTTGGGCCTCTATGTAATCATGCCAGGAAGCACCATTTGGGAAATGTAAGGTTGGGGTTGGGAAAGTGTCTCAACATGGACCAACCTCTTTGAGGTATGGACTGTCACAGATCATAGCAGATTTGATGTCTGCCCACATCAAATGGAAGGCTCGATGTCTGGAAGGCACTATTCAAATTCTACAGATTTAGAGGATGAGCTAAGATTGCCTCAGACATCATGCTTGTAATTCGATGGGACTGCTTTATCCTGGGGCCAAGTGTCCACTTTTCTGAGTGTCCTGGCTGGGAGCCCTTCTGATGGGAAGATTTATCGTTGCAAAGTCGGCTAATTGCAATAATCACCACTTAACAGATGATACCCCCCCAAGTTAATATCTCTCTGCTTGTCACCATTTCATCAATTCCAAATTGGTATTGAACAATTTCTAGCTCCAATTAGTCTTCTTAGTTGCAGCTGATGTATTAAAGCCTACTGTGTACTAAAAAAAAAATGGTAAAAATATTCCAACAAGTTTATTAAAGCAAGAATTGTCAGAAATGACACTTTCTCCTGAAGGTTCTTCAGTGGAAGACCAGATGGATAAAGAATAAACATGTAGCCAGGCTCGGTGGCTCAGCCTGTAATCCAGTGCTTTGGGAGGCTGAGGTGAGTGGATTGCCTGAACCTGCAGGTTTGAGACCTGTCTGGGCAACTTGGCGAGACTTCATCTCTACAATAAATCAAAATTTTAGCTGGGTCTGGTAGCGCACGCCTGTAGTTCCAGCTACTTGGAAGACTGAGGCGGAAGGATTACCGGTGCCCAGCAGGTTGAGGCTGCGGTGACTGGGAGCATGCCACTGCACTCCAGTCTGAGCGACGGAGTGAGACTCCAACCAAAAAAAAAGAATAAACACGTTTGTGCTGCGGGCTCTTTTGTTCTGTCGTCACTTGACGCTCACGCCAGCCCAAGCACACACCATTTCAGTTCATCTTAGGCACACGTGATGCGGTAAACCATGTTGGTTCTCTGGGTCCCCAGCAGTGGTTCTAAACGAGGGACAATTTGGACCTTTTCCCCCCCAAGTGACATCTGGCAAAGTCTGGAGACAGTTGCGGTTGTCACAACCATCTAGTAAGTAAAGGCCAGGGACCATGTTCAACATTCCATCATGCCAGGCAAACCCCTTACAAGAATTCATTATCTGGCCCCAAATGTCATAGTGCCAGAGTTGAAAAACTCGGTCTCAGCCGGGCTCTGTGGCTCAGCCTGTAATCCCGTGCCTTTGGGAGGCCGAGGTGAGTGGATTGCCTGAGCCCGCGGGTTCGAGACCTGTCTGGGCAACTTGGCGAGACCTCATCTCTACAATAAATTCAAAATCAGCCGGGCGTGGTAGCGCACACCTATAGTTCCAGCTACTTGGAAGGCTGAGGCGGAAGGATCGCCAGAGTCCAGCAGGTCGAGGCTGCGGTGGCCAGGAGTGGCCACTGCACTCCAGTCTGGGTGACAGAGTGAGACTCCAACTCAAAAAAAAGAAAAAGAAAAACTCGGTCTCCAGGTAATACGGTTTCAAAGTCCTATTAGCATTGAAGTCTTAACTTTTCTTTAAATAGTAAAATTCTTTCTAATAAAACTTGAAGTACGAAATCACAATCAAATCCTCTTCTCTTCTTCAAGGGAGCCTTCATAACATTCCTAACTAAATCAAACCCCGGGATTCTGACTCCAGGATTGCACAACTGCAGTCTTATATTCACTTGTGTGATGATTTGAGTAATGTTTCTACTTCTCCTGCAGATTAGAGAAAGATAACATTTTGGAATTTTGTTTATTTCACTGAACAGGTTATCATATGCCTTTTTCACCGCATTAAGAAAATCTTTGTAAATGCGTTTTATGGTTTTTTCACTCTGTGGACGAACCTGTGATTGACTTCACCGACCCCGGTTAAATATTTGAGATCTCTGTCTTTATTATAGGTGATATTTCAGCGACTGTCTTGTTCATACAGCTCCGCCATATTTTGGGTTTCTTGCCTTGAGGCCTATCGTCTTGAGTCTTTCTGAAATGAATGTCGGTGTTTCACAAATTCACAACCCTTCAAGAGTTTTTTTTTTTCCCAAATACTATCTTATTCCCTTTGTGGGCTCTTGTGCAAGACCAGGGCTTCAGTAACATGAGTGATCAAGTGAATGGGTCATCCCATAAACATGCTTATCAGGACGCTCACGTATTTCGTAACCGGGCAGGAGAAATGTATAGATTTTCAAAAACAAGTCAAAGGTTCAATTGATTGAACAATTTTTCTGCTAGAAATGCTGTCCATTTAACTCCCTCCTTAAAAAAAAAAAACAAAACAGTTTTGATTCATTCTTTTCTTAAATATTTCTGTACTGGTACCCAAAGTTTTTCTTAAATATTTTCTCTTGCCTTTTTTTGGTTCTTATTGTTATCTACCAAACCCAAATCCTGCCCCCTTCCCCCCAAAACGTGCCTATTGTGAACTCTGACTTTAGAAAATGTTACTGAGAGGGCACTTCTTTACATTTGCTTTGCGTTTTCTTTATTATAGCAAAGCTTAATGAGCTAGGAGCCTGGCACAATGGAAAGTTTACTGTTATAAATATCTATCCGTCTTTGTAATATAAATTATAATTAAAAAAATAAACTTGTCAGAGAACTCTACCCAACATACAAAAAGGGCGACAGTTTGAGCCAGGCAATTAAGAATGTTAATTGCAACCCAGAAAAAAGCACAGGACAGTCATTGTTAAGATAACTGGTCCATAAATACCTAAATGGATTTTGTGAAGGAGAAAGAAGGATCATCTTTTGACCATGAAAGGGAATATAAAATGTTCTTTTCTTTGTTTTAATGTGTGGAGAGATTTTTAGAGTCTTTTCTCAGCTCAGTCTCTCAAGTAAACAAATGACTTGGCTCTGGTCTGGTAGGGTAACAAAGGGAGAGAGACAGACACTGAAATGGAGGGAAAGACCAAAAAAAAAAAAAAAAAAAAAAAAAAAGCCAGGCGGGCAGGCAGGAGGAGGAGGAAGCAAAGAATGAAGAAGAAAAACAAGGGAGGATGATCTTGTAGGGAAATAAAGGAAAGAAAAAGAGAAGGAATAGAACGCCCTAGGAAACAAAGTGAGAGATAAACACAGAGCGCATAATTTTATCCCCCCATTTTGTCCACCCACCAGGTGATTTGAAAGTTAATTTCTTAAAGGTTAAGAGGAGCACAAGCCCACTCACACAGACCCGGATGTGGGTCTTGCTCTTCCAGTTTCCATCGGGCCGAATCACTTCTGGGGTCTCAGCCTCTCCATGCCTTGATTTCTTCTCCGTACATGGGGACCTAATCTCTACTTGTGGCATGGCTGCCCACGTAAATGATTTGTGTAAAGCCTCTGGGTAGAATCAGTGTTTAGAACTGATTATCATGCAAATGATTTCATGTGACAGCAGGAACGTTCTCATAATATCAACTAAGCAGATATACAACCTATATGATAGTTTTGGAGTCAGAGTTATTTTATTGACGTGGCCGTTCATTAGATCACTCATTTTTTCAAGGATAATTATTTTGTCCACTCTGTATCACAGGCCCTGAGCTCACTCAGTGCTGGGAATTTAGAGATGAAACAACTCAAGCAGTTCAAAGTCTAAAATGTGTAAAAATGTAACGTCAGAAGGTGGGCTGGTGCAAAATAATGGCCTATGGTAGCGATCCCCAACCTTTTCTGGCATCAGGGACGGGTTTAGTGGAAGACAATTTTTCTATGGGTGGGGGTGGGGGGTGGAGAGATGGAGGGTCGAGAGGTGGAGGGTCGTCGTCGGGGAGCCTATCAGGCATTAGATTCTCACGAGGAGCGTGCCACGTAGATCCCTCGCATGCGCAGTTCACAATAGGGTTCCCGCTCTTATGAGAATCTAATGCCGCGGATACAAAATGGAGCTCCGATCACCCACCGCTCACCTCCTGCCGTGGGGCCCCCATTCCTAACAAGCCAGGACCTGAAGCCGTCTGAGGCCCAGGGACTGGGTACTTCTGGTCTGTGGGACGATGCTGGCCTATGGCACGTTGACTCTGATTAGAATAGGGTTGGAGTCACAAAAGACACAACAGAGGACGTGTTCCCTTCCAGAGCAGATGCTCCATGACAGAAGGGGCTGTGGTCATCACATTCACCATTGCATAAACAAATACCTTCAATATGTGTCAGCTAGCAGCAAGCGACTGAAGACAAAGAAGGGAAGAGACAGAGCCCATCAGTGGACCATCTTTGCAGGGTGATCAGAAAGAGGAGAGACAGGGAGGAGGTGAGGAAGAGAGCCAGATAGAGAGACACCGGAAGGGCATTCCAGGCAGAGGCGACAGATGGTGCAAAGGCCCTGAGGCAGGGACATGCTTGGCATGTTTTCGGAACCAGAAAAAGGCCAGTGGGCCTGGAATGGAGTGTGTGAGGAGTAATGGGGGCAGAGGACATACGGCCTTAGAGATCATGGCTCGAGGTGTTTTGTTTTGTCTTCAATCTTTTGGGGAAGTGGTAAAATACACATAACATAAAATTTACTGTTTTAGCCATTTTAGGCGTCCAGTTCAGCGATATTAAATACACTCATACTGTTGTGCAACTGTCACCTCTGTCCATCTGTAGAACTCTTTTTCATCTAGTAAAGCTGACACTCCCCACCCATTACATATTAACTCCCCGTCGCCCCTCCCCCAGCCCCTGGCAGCCACCCTACTGTTTCCATGAATTCCACTTCTCCAGGCACTGCCTGGAGGTGGAATCATACAGGATTTGTCCTTTTGAGACTGACTTATGTCACTTAGCATAATGGCTTCACAGTTCATTCACATCATAGCATGTGTTAGAACTCTCTTTCTTTTTAAGCTCACATAATATTCCACCCTATGGAGAGGCCACATTTTATTTATTTATTTATTTTTTTGAGTGGGAATCTCACTCCTTCACTCAGGCTGGAGTGCAGTGGCATGCTCACAGCCACCCCAGCGTCGACCTGCTGGGCTCAGGCACTCCTTCCGCCTCAAATTACAAGTAGCTGGAACCACAGGCACGCGCCACCACACCTGGCTAATTTTTTTATTTATGGTAGAGATGAGGTCTCGCCAAGTTGCCCAGGCTGGTCTTGAACCCCAGGCTCAGGCAATCCTCCCACCTCTGCCTCCCAAAGTGCTGGGATTACAGGTGTAGCCCATCATGCCCTGATACACTGGTTTTCATTTGTCTTTCCCTAATGATTAGTTGAGAATTTTTCATTGGTTTTGTGAGATACACACACACACACACACACACACACACACACACATGGTTGTGTTATCTATTCTTTGTCCTCTTATTTTATTTAATTAATTAATTTATAGAGACAGGGTCTCACTATGTTGCCCAGGCTGATTTTGAGTTTGTCCTGACCTCAAGTGATCCTCTCACTTTGGCCTCCCAACGTGCTGGAATTACAAGTGTGAACCACTGTGCCTGGCCATTCCACTTATTTTAAATGTCATCTCACAGTGGCCGCTTACCAAATATATGCCCAAATGATTACCTGGACATTTCAAAGGTTTAAATAATACTCAAAAGGGATGACTAGTAGAATGCTTAACAAAGTCTTAGTTGTTCTGCACCAAAAACATCTAAGAGAGCCAGGCATAATGGTATATGCTGACAATAATCCCAGCTCCTCAAGAGGCTGAGGCAGGAGGATGACCTGAAATCAGAAGTTCGAGGCTATAGTGCACAACGGTCATACCTGTGAGCTCCTCACTCCAGCCTGGGCAATTTAGCAAGACCTTGTCTCTAAAAAACAGAAAACAAAAAACCTAAGAGTTGAAATATTTAGATAAATTTCTCCTTAATATGGCTGCCAGGACAATTTGCAATAATACAGTCCTCCCCACACTGTTTTTGTTTTTAAGAACTTTACTTTTTTTCTGGTGATAGGAACAACTGTCTGAGGGTTTTGAGTAGAGGAATCCCATGATCTTTCCTAGGTTTTAGAAGGAGAACTCTGGATGCTGCGACGGACCATGGCAGTTGGAGGAAGAGCAGACGAGGAGAGAGCGGTAAGGACACTCCTGAAATACTCCAGGACTAGAAGATGGAGTTTGGGTCAAGGAGGAAGAGGGGGAATGGGAGAGAGGCATGGATCTGGGAACATACTGTGGCTGACAGCATTTGCTAACCGACTGGATGTGGGTGTGAGCAAGGGAAGCCAAGATGACACCTCGCTTTTCAGCCTGAGCATCTGTACAGTTGCGGGTACCAGGTATTGAACAAGAGGGTGGTTGCAGGAAAAGTAGATTTGGCAGGGGGAGTGCTTTGTAACTCACTTGAAACGTGTGATAACCTTAGCCAGGCGTGGTGGTGCATACCTATAGTTCCAACTACTCAAGAGACTGAGGCGGGAGGATCACTTGAGACCAGGAGTTCGAGACCAGCCTGAGCAGCATAGGGAGACTCTGTCTCTACAAAAGATAAAAAATAAAAGAGAAATTAGCCGGGCACAGTGACTCATGCCTGTAATCCCAACACTTTGAGAGGCAGAGGCTAGAGGAATGACTGAGTCCAGGGGCTCAACACCAGCCTGGGCAACTCGGGGATACCGCATCTCTACAATTAATCAAAAAATTAGCTGGGTGTGGTGGCGCGTGCCTGAGGGGTCTAGCTGAGGCAGGAGGATCACCTGAGCCCAACAGGTCAAGGCTGCAGTGGCAGTGAGCGTGCCACTACACTCCAGCCTGGGTGACAAGAGTGAGACTCCAGCTCAAAAAAAAAAAAAATTAGCCAGGTGTGGTGGTGCATGCCTGTAGTCCCAGCTACTCGGGAATCTGAGGTGGGAGGATGGCTTGAGCCTAGGAGTTTCAGGCTGTATTGAGTTACGATATCTCCATTGCACTCTAGCCTAGGTGACAGAGCAAGATCCTGTCTCTAAACACACAAACAAAAACAAAAATGTGTTATGTTTGATTTGCCAATTTGCCATTGAAGTGGAGAAGTCACATCGCTAGTTGGACACGCTAGGCTGAAGTTCAAGGGCAACGACCTGGAGGCTACTGATATCAGTGGATGGTGCTTGAAACCGAGGGACTGGGATCATTCAGGCAGTGAACGGAGACAAGGAAGAGACCAGGGCAGGGATGAGGCCTGGGGACCTCCTGGGTTTGAAGGAGGGAAATTGAGGAGGGGCCTATGAAGGTGACAGAGGAGGAGCAGCCAGTGAGTTGGGAGGACCAAGAGAGAGCGAGTCCAGGATCCTGGAGAGGAGCACAATTCACGGAGAGGGAGAGACCGGAACACAATGCTAATCTATCTCCCTCCCTCCTTTCCTTCCTTCCTTCCTTCCTCCCTCCCTCTCTCTCCCCCTCTCTTTCTCTCTCTTTCTGTCTTTCCTCCTCCTTCCCTCCCTCCCTCCCCCCTTCTCTCTCCTCTCTCTCTCTCTTCTTCTTTTGTCAGAGTCTCACTCTGTCCCCCAAGCTGGAGTGCAGTGATACGCTCCCCGCCACCACAGCCTCGACCTGCTGGGCTCAAGTGATCCTTCCGCCTCACCCTTCCAAGTAAGCTGGAACTACCCGGCTAATTTTTTTGGTTTATTGTAGAGACGAGGTCTCTTCAAGTTGCCCAGGCTGGTCTCAAACCCCTGGGCTCAGGCGATCCTCTGGCCTCTGCCTCCCAAATTGTTGGGATTACAGGCATGAGCTACCACACCCAGCAGATGCTGATCTTTCAAGGCAGGTGAGTACAGGGAACTGGGGACTGGGGACTGGGTTGGACAATATAGACATGGCTGGTCATTGAGACGACACTGTGGAGCCCTAGGGGGCAGGAACTGGTTGGAGAAGGTTGAAGAAGAATGAGAGGAGGCAGTGATTAGGGCAACTCTTTTGAAACTGGTGGGGAGGGGTTCACATCAAACACGAGGATAAGGGGGATAATATAGCAAGTGATAGATGACAAAGGAAGGAGACAAGGGAAGGGGACACGTGGAGAATGCAGCACAGAGAGGGGAAAATTGGCTGTAAGTTAGGGACCACGGGAAGCCCAAACTCACTGTAAGTTAGGGACCATCTGTAATGATCTTAAGAAGGTGGGAAGGGACGGGTGCTGGTCTAGGACATGGCAACATACCATTCACCCGTTATAGCAATAGGGGAGGCAGAATGGACAGGTCGAGGCAGGGAGGTGGACTTGGCTTGGGAAGGCATGGACGTTCTCTACTGAGTGCGTCCACTGTGTCTGTGATATCAGTGAAATCAGAAACACAAGGAGGAGAGAAAACCAGGTATTGTGGCTCATGCCTGAAATTCTAGCACTTTGGGAGGTGGAGGAGAGAGGATTGCAGGAACCCAGGGGTTCAAGACCAGCCTGATCAACTTGGTGAGACTTCGTCTCTATAATAAATAAAAAAATTAGCCAGGTGTAGTAGCAAGCACATGTGGTCCCAGCTACTTGGAAGACTGAGGAGAAAAGATTTCCTGAGCCCAGCAGATCGAAGCTGCAGTGGCCATGAGTGTGCCACTGCACTCCAGTCTGGGCAATAGAGTGAGACTCTAACCCTAAATAAATAAATGAATGAATGAATTTCCATCGCTTTGGAGGAGTACAAACCATTTTTTATTTCTTTTTCTTTCTTCCTTTTGTTTTTTTTTTGAGTTGGAGTTTCACTCTGTCGCCCAGTCTGGAGTGCAGTGGCTGCTCCCGGCCACCGCAGCCTCAACCCACTGAGCTCAGGTGATCCTTTCACCTCAGCCTTCCGAGTAGCCGGAATTACAGGTATGCGCTACCATGCCTGGCTGATTTTTTTTTTTTAATTTATTGTAGAGATGAGGTCTCGC
>NW_007259944.1:576162-577782 GCF_000164805.1 Carlito syrichta | reverse complement strand
TGCCCAGGCGGGTCTCAAACCCATGGGCTCAGGCAATCCACTCACCTCAGCCTCTCAAAGCGCGGGATTACAGGCTGAGCCACTGAGCCCGGCTACAAACCATTTTTTATCTGGGCTTTAAGAGTACCTAACCCCCCAGCCTGTGCACATTGTACCCAATAGGAGATTTTTCATTCCTCCACCCCTTCCCCACCCCCTTCTGAGTCTCCAATGTACATTATATTATTCCCTATGTTTTTGCAGGTTCTTAGTTTAGCTCCCACTTATAAGTGAGAGTACGTGGTATTTGGTTTTCTGTTCCTGAGTTAGTTCACTTAGGATGATGGTCTCCAATTCTACCCAAGTTGCTGCAAAAGACATTATTTCATTCTTTTCAATAGCTGATGACTGGATCGCACCCCATACTGTAAATGTACCACATTTCATTATCCACTGGTTGGTGGATGGGCATTTAGGTTGATTCCACATCTTTGCAATTGTGAATTGTGCTGCAATGAACATGCGGATGCTGGTGTCTTTTTCATATATTGGCCTCTGTTCCTTTGGGTAGATACCTAGGAGTGGGAGTGCTGGTTCAAATGGTTGATCTACTTTTAGCTCTTTGAGAAATCTCCATAGTGATTTCCATAGTGGTTGTACTAATTTCACTCCCACCAACAGTGTGTAAGTGTTCCCTTTGCTCCACATCCGCACTAGCATCTGTTGTTCTTAGATTTTTTAATAATGGCTATTCTGACTGTTCTTGTCATATGCCCACTTTTTTTGTGAGTGTGTATAAGAGTCTCACTCTGTCGCCCAGGTTGGAGTGCAGTGGTACTCTCTGGACCACTATTAGCGACTTGCTGGGCTCAGGCGATCCTTCCAGCTCAGCCTTCCAAGTAGCTGGAACCACTGGCACACACCACCACATCTGGCGAATTTTTTGATTTATTGTAGAGACGAGGTCTCGCCATGTTGCCCAGGCTGGTCTTGAACCTATGGACTCAGGCAATTATCTCGCCTCTGCCTCCCAAAGTGCTGCGATGACAGGTGTGAGCCACCGTGCCCGGCAATATCAGTCCATTATCAGATGCATAGTTTGCAAATATTTTCTCCCATTCTGTAGGTCACCTATTGCTCTGATTCTTTCTTTTGCTGGACCACATATCTCTTAGTAGAGGACATGTTCAGAATAAGTCAGTTGTTATTGTTGATTTTATTATTATTACTGACACCTAATTCATAGGATTTCAACACAATCTGGCTATGGCCCCAGTCCTGTGGTATAACCAACATATATTTTTGCTTGTTTAACTTTTGGAGTCAGGGTCTTACTGATTCTCCTAGGCTGGAGTGCAGTGGTATAATCACAGCTCATCGCAGCCTCCACCTCCTGGGCTCAGGCAATCCTCCCACCTCAGCCACCCAAGCAGCACCAAACTCAGCTAATTAAAAAAAAAAATTTTTTTTTTTTGAGTTTTTGTAGAGACGAGTTGTTTTTGTTTTTGTTTTTTTGAGTAGGAGTCTCACTGTGCCGCCCAGACTGGAGGGCAGTGGCCGCTCCCGGCCACTGCAGTCTCTGACCTGCTGGGCTCTGACAATCCTTCCGCCTCAGCCTTCCAAGTAGCTGGAACTACAGGC
>NW_007259944.1:567834-575491 GCF_000164805.1 Carlito syrichta | reverse complement strand
AAAAAAAAAAAAAAAAAAATTAAAAAAAAAAAAAAGAAGTGGAGGCAAGAGGATTGCCTGAGCCCATGGGTTCGAGACCAGCCTGGGCATCTTGGTGAGACCTCGTCTCTACAATAAATCAAAAAATTAGCCAGACGTGGTGGCACACACCTGTGGTTCCAGCTACTTGGAAGGCTGAGGTGGAAGGATCTCACCTGAGCCCAGCAGTTCAAGGCTGCAGTGGCCATGAGCATGCCACTGCACTCCAGCCTGGGTGACAGAGTGAGACTCTGAATCAAATTAAAAAAAAAAAAGAATGAAAGTGGTGGCATCTTTCACCAAGTCTGAGAGCTTATCAGCTAGAGAAGGGGTGGGAACACTGAGCTCACTTTCAGAAATGGAAGTGAGAGTTGGCTAGCATGCATAAACCCAGGAACCCTAATTGAGTTTGCTTAAATCCACCATTGTCCTCAGTATCTGACCCCATAGGAAATTCCACAGCTACACGGAAAGTCCTATATGCCTCTGAGATACTTTTGATATGGAACACAAAAGAAATGAGTCTGGGACTTGGGGGGCTGGGGAGATGATTCTGGGGAGCTGCTCTTCTGAGAAGAGTTTATCAGGCACAACCAGCATGTATCAGGTTCCAATGCCATTTGAAACAGTGTGCTGGGCCCCCTGTGTAATTGTCCTCCCAGTTCTGAGGAGTGGATATACTAACCCATTTTACAGATGAGAAACCGAGAGCTGGACTCCATCCAGGGCACTGCCCAACCCCCTAAGCACAAAGTGCAGTCTTTGTATCAACCTATCTGATGGTGGGTCAGCCACTGACATCTTCATGGTACCCATGGGACAGGCAACGTTCTGGGCCCCCAACATTCAGCCACGAAGGGGCTGCCTTATGGCGCTCACAGCCCAGGGGGAAAAGCAGACAGCAACAAGTCAGCAGTACCCAGAACACATGCAAAATTGCTACATGAGTTGTGAAGGGAACATCAGGGACATATAATTAGGGAATGACTGGAGGGGGAGGCCAGCCAAGTTAGGATATTTATACGTGAGGACAGGAGCTGAGACTTATAGAGTTGAGAGAAGAATGTTCTAGAAAACAGCAAGGGCCCCGAGGCAGGAATGAGCTTGGAGGCATCAGAAATGTGGCCACTGGACTGGGTGTGGCCCCAGAAACAGACAGGGTAGGAGGAGCTGAGGTTGGGGTGGGTTGGGTCTTAGGTTTGAATTTCATTCCAAGTGATGATGATCCCCTGGAGGCTTTCAGTTGGGGAGTGAGGTGATCGGCTTTACCTTGAAAAAGAAGTGTCCCTGGCCAGGCATGGTGGCTCACACCTGTCCTCCCAGCACTTTGGAAGGCCGAGGCAGGAGGATGACTTGAGCCAGCCTGGGCAACATAGTGAGATCTCATCTCTCCAAAAATTAAAAAAATTAGCCAGGGATGATGTTGCACACCTGTAGTTCCAGCTGCTTGGGAGGCTGAGACGAGAGGATTGCTTGAGTCCAGGGGCTCAAGACCAGCCTGGGAAACTTGGCGAGACCTCTTCTCTACAATAAATCAAAAAATTAGCTGGGCGTGGTGGCATGCACCTGTGGTTTCGGCCTGGGCAACGGAGTGAGACCCCAACTCAAAAAAAAAAAAAAAAAGAAAAGAAAAAAGGAAAGAAAAAAGACTGCTCTGGATGCTTGAGGAGAAAAGAATGAAGAAAGCAAGATGGAAGACAACCTGGACACCAGACCCCAGATGTCATTCCCCATCCCTACATCTCCCCAGGACCCTGGTTGAAACCACCTTCTATGTGGCTCTTGTAGTTCCTGCCTCTCTAGTGGACCTGAGGTGGAACACATGGAGGCAGGACCTGCTATGTAATTTGCCAGACCCGGTGTAAAATGAAAATGTGGACCCTGTGTTCCAAATTATTAAGCATTTCAAAATGGCGCAGCAGAGTGATCACCCAAGCTGAGGCTCTTCCGAGCACAGGCCCAGGTCACATATCCATGAAGTAAACTCTGGTGAGAGACGCCACTTTGGGCCCAGTGGGTAGGAGAGGCTGCTCTGAGAAGGTAACCCCTGACTGCCTTCAGAGATTGTGCCTTTTTTGGTACTAGCAGATGTTCCTTTGTTAATACAAAGAGGGTGAAGTGAGTGGAGGCCATGAGAATATTTTTATTTTTAGTTGGGGTCTCACTGTGTCGCCAGACTGGAGTGCAGTGGCACGATAGGGCTCACTACAGCCTCGACCTCCTGGGCTCAGGAGATCCTTCCACCTCAGCGTCCTGAGTAGCTGAAACTATAGGTACACACTACCATGCCTGACTAATTTTTCCACTTTTTGTAGGGACAAGGTCTTGCTCTGTTGCCCAGGCTGGGCTCAAACTCCTAGGCTCAAGCATTCCTCCTGCCTCGGCCTCCCAAGGTGCTGGGATTACAGGCATGAGCCACCACACCCAGCTCAATGGTTTATTTTGTTTGTTTGTTTGTTTGTTAGTTTTTTTCTGTCATCCAGGCTGGAGTGCAGTGACACACTCTAGGCTACTGAAGGCTCGACCTGCTGGGCTCAGGTGATCCTTCTGCCTCAGCCTTCCAAGTAGCTGCAACTATAGGCATGCACCACCACACCCGGCTAGTTTTTTTTATTTTTTAATTTTTTTTATTGTAGAGATGAGGTCTCACCAAGTTGCCCAGGCTAGTCTCCAACCCGTGGGCTCAGGGAATCCTCTAACCTCGACCTCCCAAAGTGCTGGGATTATAGACACGAGCCACCACGCCTAGCCAGATATTTTTCTTTTTCTTCCTCTTATTTTTTTTGACATGAAGTCTCACTGGTTATGGGAGACTAATCCATGTTGCAATGAATTTCTCGGTTGTTGGGAGGACATGCCATCTGCCTTTTCAAAATTGCAACACAGTGACAAGACGTTGAATACTTAAGTGTGTAAAGGAAGCCATTCACGAAGCCTGGGTATTGGTGACCTATGGGTGAGCTCCCTTGATGTTTTAGCTGCCTAATGTTGTATATCCAATTTGGTGTATTCTCCTGGGAGATGTTCATGGCTTTCTTTGGATTCTTTTTTTTTTTTGAGTTGGAGTCTCACTTTGTCGCCCAGGCTGGAGTGCAGTGACACACTCATGGCCACCCCAGCGTTGACCTGCTGGGCTTCAGCTCTCCTTCTGCCTCAGCCTTCCAAGTAACCGGAACTACAGGCGCGCACTACCATGCCCAGCTAATTTTTTATTTTATTGTAGAGATGAGGTCTTGCCAAGTTGCCGGGGCTGATCTCGAACCTGCGGGCTCAAGCAATCCACTCGCCTCTGCCTCCCAAAGTGCTGGCATTACAGGCTGGAGTCTCACTTTGTCACGCGGGTTCGGTGACCTAGCCACCGAACCCGATCTTTCTTTGGATTCTTAAAGAGTCTTTGTGCCCAATTCTCACCATCCTAAATCAAATCCTTCCATCAGAATTTTTTAGCCTCAGCATTTTTGACATATTGGGGTCACACAGTTCTTTGTGGCAGGGGCTGTCCTGTGGCCCTTACCCACTAGACGACAGAAGCTATCCTCCCTCCCACCCTCCGCCCTCCCGTATGAAAATCAAACATGGCAATTAGGCGCGTGGCTCACGCTTATAATCCCAGCACTTTGGGAGACCAAGGCAAGAGGATTGCCCGAGCCCAGGGGTTCAAGACCAGCCTGGGCAACTTGGTGAGACTTTGTGCAATAAATTAAAAAATTAGCAGGGTGTGGTGACTCGTGCCCGTAGTTCTAGTTACTTGGAAGGCCAAGGCAGAAGGATCACCTGATGAGTCCAGCAGATTGAGGCTGAGGTGGCCATGAGCATATCACTGCCCCCCAGCCTGGGCGGCAGAGTGAGATTTTGACTCAAAAAAAAGAAAATCAAACACGTCTCAAACCTTGCTGTGTGCTCTCTAGAAAGGGGGACAGAATTGCCCCTGGTTGAGAACCCCTGCTCTAGATGGCATGTACCATGTGGACATGGGGGCACGGGCCCTGTTGACAGCTACCGGTGGCTCTTGCTCCCAGGCCTGGGCCACGCCCCCCTTCAACAGGGCTCTCCTTCCTGTTTACAACAAGACCCCCCTGTCCTACCCACTGGACCACCAGTTGAACAGAACTTCGAGAACAATTTAAAGGCTCGAATGAGTCATGAGTTTGCTATGACTTGGGAAAATGAAACTAAGAGCATTAGAGAAGTAATGATAGATATCATCATTGTCATAAATATAATTTATTTCCCTTTTTCTTGGTGGGGAGGGTGAGATGTTACACACTCTTTAGTAAATTCTGATATCCATGGCTACTGTCTTGCCATAAAATACTTTATTTATTTATTTATTTATTTATTTTGAGTTGGAGTCTCACTCTCTCACCCAGACTGGAGTGCGGTGGCCGCTCCTGGCCACCGCAGCCTCGACCTGCTGGGCTCCGGCAATCCTTCCGCCTCAGCCTTCCAAGTAGCTGGAATTACAGGCATGTGCTACCACGCCTGGCTGATTTTTTGATTTATTGCAGAGATGAGGTCTCACCAAGTTGCCCAGGCGGGTCTCGAACCCGCGGGCTCAGGCAATCCACTTACCTCAGCCTCGCAAAGTGCTGGGATTATAAGCTGAGCTACCGAGCCTGGCCCATAAAATACTTTAATAAAAACTTTCTTTTTCTTTTTTTTTTGAGTCGGAGTCTCACTCTGTCGCCCAGGCTGGAGTGCAGTGACATGCTCACAGCCACTGTAACCTCGACCTGCTGGGCTCAGGCAATCCTTCCACCTCAGCCTTCCAAGTAGCTGGAACTACAGACATGCGCCACCACACCCAATCAATTTTTAAATTTTTATGGTAGAGACAAGGCCTCACCTAGTTGCCCAGGCTGGTCTTGAATCCCTGGGCTTAAGTAATCCTCTCACCTCAGCCTCCCAAAGTGCTGGGATGGCATGTGTGAGCCACCACGTCCTGCAACTCCAATTTATTGAAGTTACTATTTTGCTTCATTTGTGAGATGATTTCATTAAGATCGCTCTCTTTCTCCAGACTATAGACACCACCCTAGTAGGGGTCTCATCTGCCTCACCAAACTTATATCCTCGGTGCCTGGTACAGTGCCAGACAGCCAGCAGGTACCCACACTATGGGTGTTGGGTGCACTTATGTATCAGAACTCCAGCTCAGGCCGACCATGGTGGCACACATCTGTCGTCCCAGCTACTCAGGAGGCTGGGGCAGAAGGATCGCTTGAGCCCAGGAGGTGGAGGCTACAGTGAGCTTTGATTGTATGCCACTGCACTCCATCCTGGGTGACAGAGTGAGACCTCGACTCAATTAAAAAACTAGAAGAAAAGAACTTCCACTCAACCTGAGCCACAGACCTGAAGCCCAAGGCTAAAGACAGACTTTCAGGACTCATTTATTGCACACCCAAACCCATATCTGTCTATACACGCCACTGCCCTAAACTATTTTTTCCAAGAATACCCTTGTTTACGGAGACGGTGTTGCCTAGAGGTGAAGAATGTTCTTTATCCCATCAAATTACCCACATTATTCTTCTCAGACCTGGAAACGACAATACAGAAATTCATATGGAAACATAAATGACCATGAATAGCCAAAATAATCCTCAGCAAAAGAACAAAGCAGGAGCTATCACACACCCAGACTTTAAACTTTATTATAAGGCTACAATCATCAAAACAGCCTGGTATTAGTACAAGAACAGGCATATAGACCGATGGAACAGAATAGAGATGCTAGAAGCAAAATTTCAATTCCTCAATCAATTCATCTTTGACAAAGCCACCACCACTAACCACTAGGGAGAGGAGATCCTATTTCGTAAATGGTGCTGGGAAAACTGGCTGACCACATGCAGAAGATTTAAACAGGATCTCTACCTATCACCATGCACCAAAATCAATTCTAGGCCAGGCTCTGTGGCTCAGCCTGTAATCCCAGCACTTTGGGAGGCTGAAGCAAGTGGATTGCCTAAGCCCATGGGTTCAAGATCCACCCGGGCAACTTGGTGAGACCTTGTCTCTACAACAAATCAAAAATGGGCCAGGTGTGGTAGCGTGCGCCTGTAAAGCTCTGGCTATGTGGAAGGCTGAGGAGGCAAAAGGATCACCGGAGCTCAGCAGGTCGAGGCTGCAGTGGCCAGGAGCGTGCCACTGCACTCCAGTCTGGGCGACAGAGTGAGACTCTAACTCAAAAAAAAAAATCAACTCTAAAAGTATCAAAGACTATAAGAAACCTCAAACTATAAGATTCTTAGAAAACGCAGGGGACACCCTATGCACATTGAAGTAGGTGATCAATTCCTGATCATAACCCCAAATACCCATGCCATAGAGTTAAGATAGACAAATGGGAACTCATCAAACTGAAAAACTTCTGCAAAGCAAAAGAAACCATCAAGAGAACAGGAAAACCAAACAGCCCTATTAAAAAGTGGGCAAAAAGGCCAGGCATGATGGCTCATGCCTGTAATCCCAGCACTTTGGGAGGCAGAGGCGGGAAGATTGTCTGAGTCCACGGGTTTGAGACCAGCCTGGGCAACATGGCGAGACCTTGTCTCTACAATAAATCAAAAAATTAGCCAGGCGTGGTGCTCCGTGCCTGTGGTTCCAACTACTTGGAAGGCTAAAGCAGAAGGATTGAGTCCAGGAGGTTGAGACTATGGTGACCGTGAGCATGCCACTGCACTCCAGCTGGGGCAACAGAGGGAGACTCTGACTCAAACGAAAAAAAAGCAGGCAAAAGATATGAATAGGCATTTCTCAAAAGAAGACATATGGGCAGTTAACAGACATGAAAAAGTGCTCAGCATTACTAATCATCACAGAATTGCAAATCAAAACCACACTGAGATACCACCTAACTCCAGTTGGGATGACCATTATTAATAACTCAAAAAACAACAGATGCTGGCGAGGATGTGGAGAAAAGGGAATGCTTCTACACTGTTGGCAGGAGAGTAAACTAGTTCACCAGTTCATCTTTTATGGAAAACTGTGGCGATTTCAAAAAGAACTAAAAACTGACCCTTCATACGATCCAGCAATTCCCCCTCCTGGGAATATACTTGGAGGAACTCAAATCATTCTACAAAAAAGACACCTGCACATGCAAGTTTATTGCAGCACTGTTCACAATAGCAAAAACATGAAATCAACTCTGCTGCCCATCGAAACTGGACTGGATAAAAGAAAGTGGTACATATACACAATGGAATATTAAGCAGCCATAAAGACAGACAAACATGTGGACTTTGAAGCAACTTGGGTGGATTTAGAGTCCATCATACTCAGTGATCTATTACAGAAACAAAGAACTGAGTACCCCATGTGCTCACTCATAAGCGGGTCCTGAACTTTTATCACAATACTGCAAAAGAGGGATTGGCAGAAGTGGGATATTGCCAGGGCGGGGAAGGGGGGTAAGCACATAACATCACTAAGGGTACCTGGTCCTAAACCAGGGGAAGTGAGGACCAGTGGGAGGCCCAAATTTCACCTGTATGTAGACCACTTATGTACCTGATCCAGACTTGTACCCCACATCTTAAAGTAAAGAGAGACAGAGGAGTCGGGCTCAGTGGCTCAGCCTGTAATCCCGCACCTTGGGAGGCCAAGGTGAGTGGATTGCCTGAGCCCG
>NW_007259944.1:566726-567814 GCF_000164805.1 Carlito syrichta | reverse complement strand
AAAAAAAAAAAAAAAAAAAGAGAGATAGAGGAAAAAAAAAGTTTCCTTTAGAATCACACTGCATGGATTTGACTCCTGGCTCTGCTACTTGCTCATTATGTGGCCTTACCTAGTCTCGTTGGTTCTGGTCCTTATGGGTTTCACTTACCCACCTGTAAAATGGGGCTAATAACACATGCATTACACATCTATTAGGAGGACAGATGGGATTACTATAATTATTATTTTTTGAGTTGAAATCTCACTCTATTGCCCAAGCTGGAGTGCAGTGGCACACTCATGGCCACCCCAGCGTCTACCTGCTGGGTTCCAGCGATCCTTCTGTCTCGGCCTTCCAAGTAGCTGGAGGATTTATTGTAGAGAAGAGGTCTCACCAAGTTGCCTGGGCTGGTCTCAAACCTGCGGACTCAGGCAATCCACTCCTCTCAGCCTCCCAAAGTGCTGGGATTGCAGGTTGAGACACCGAGCCCAGTTTATTATTAATTTTTGAATTGGGATCTCACTCTGTCACCCAGACTGCAGTGTGTGGCACGATCACAGCCCACCACAGCCTCGACCTCCCTTGACCTCCTGGATTCAGGTAATCCTTCCACCTCAACCTCCCAAGTAGTTGAGACTACAGTGTGCACCACCATGCATGGCTAATTTTTTGGTTTACTGTAGAGATCAGTCTGGTCTCTACAGTAAACCTGTAGAGCCTAGGCTAGTCTTAAACGCCTGGGCTCAAGCAATCCTCCCACCTTGGCCTCCCAAAGTGCTGGGATGATGGGTATGAGCCACTGTGCCCAACCTATGGATGGAATTATTATGTGCAAAAGGCTAGACCCATGCTTGACACGTGGTAGTGCTCAAAGTCCAGCTGCACCAGATTCAGTGGCTCAGCCTGTAATCCCGGCTTTGGATGGCTGAGGTAAGTGAATTGCCTGAGCCCACGGGTTCAAGACCCGCCTGGGCAACTTGGTGAGACCCCATCTCTACAATAAATCAAAAAATCAGCCGGGTGTGGTAGCGCGCGCCTGTAATTCCGCCTACTTGGAAGGCTGAGGCGGAAGGATCGCCGGAGCCCAGCAGATCAAGGCTGCGGTGGC
>NW_007259944.1:562634-565541 GCF_000164805.1 Carlito syrichta | reverse complement strand
CCTCAGCCTCCCAAAGGCGCGGGATTACAGGCTGAGCCACCGAGCCCGGCTCTGGCCTTTTTTTTTTGAGTTGGAGTCTCACTCTGTCACCCAGGCAGTCACGGCCACTGCACCCTCAACCTCCTGGGCTCAGGCAATCCTTCCACCTTCCCGAGTAGCTGGGACTACAAGTGTGCGCCACCACACCTGGCTAATTTCTTGATTTATTGTAGAGACGAGGCCTCACCAAAGTGCCCAGGCTGGTCTCGAACCCCTGGGCTCAGGCAATCCTCTCGCCTCAGCTTCCCCAAGTGCTGGAATGACAGGCGTGAGCCACCATACCTGGTCAGATCTGGTTGTTTTCTCTTCCTCCTGCCTTTTTCAGGCTCTGGGGAAGTCAGGGCTCCTAGTTGCTGGTAGGAACATTTATTAATGTTTTGGAAAAGGCAGATTGGATGTCATCTGCACAATTCCTGGCCGAATGAAGCACAGGAATCTTTCTGTACTGATGCGTGTCCAGCTGGCTGAGTCCAGTTTTTAACAGCAATTGCTCACAAGAGAGGACTAGGACATGCACGGAGGAAGAGACAGATTTTTTTTTTTTGAGTTGGAGTCTCACTCTGTTGCCCAGGCTGGAGTGCAGTGGCACGCTCATGGCCACTGCAGCCTCAAACTGCTGGGCTCAGGCAATCCTCTGGGCTCAGGCAATCCTCTCGCCTCAGCTTCCCCAAGTGCTGGAATGACAGGCGTGAGCCACCATACCTGGTCAGATCTGGTTGTTTTCTCTTCCTCCTGCCTTTTTCAGGCTCTGGGGAAGTCAGGGCTCCTAGTTGCTGGTAGGAACATTTATTAATGTTTTGGAAAAGGCAGATTGGATGTCATCTGCACAATTCCTGGCCGAATGAAGCACAGGAATCTTTCTGTACTGATGCGTGTCCAGCTGGCTGAGTCCAGTTTTTAACAGCAATTGCTCACAAGAGAGGACTAGGACATGCACGGAGGAAGAGACAGATTTTTTTTTTTTGAGTTGGAGTCTCACTCTGTTGCCCAGGCTGGAGTGCAGTGGCACGCTCATGGCCACTGCAGCCTCAAACTGCTGGGCTCAGGCAATCCTCTGGGCTCAGGCAATCCTCTCGCCTCAGCTTCCCCAAGTGCTGGAATGACAGGCGTGAGCCACCATACCTGGTCAGATCTGGTTGTTTTCTCTTCCTCCTGCCTTTTTCAGGCTCTGGGGAAGTCAGGGCTCCTAGTTGCTGGTAGGAACATTTATTAATGTTTTGGAAAAGGCAGATTGGATGTCATCTGCACAATTCCTGGCCGAATGAAGCACAGGAATCTTTCTGTACTGATGCGTGTCCAGCTGGCTGAGTCCAGTTTTTAACAGCAATTGCTCACAAGAGAGGACTAGGACATGCACGGAGGAAGAGACAGATTTTTTTTTTTTGAGTTGGAGTCTCACTCTGTTGCCCAGGCTGGAGTGCAGTGGCACGCTCATGGCCACTGCAGCCTCAAACTGCTGGGCTCAGGCAATCCTCTGGGCTCAGGCAATCCTCTCGCCTCAGCTTCCCCAAGTGCTGGAATGACAGGCGTGAGCCACCATACCTGGTCAGATCTGGTTGTTTTCTCTTCCTCCTGCCTTTTTCAGGCTCTGGGGAAGTCAGGGCTCCTAGTTGCTGGTAGGAACATTTATTAATGTTTTGGAAAAGGCAGATTGGATGTCATCTGCACAATTCCTGGCCGAATGAAGCACAGGAATCTTTCTGTACTGATGCGTGTCCAGCTGGCTGAGTCCAGTTTTTAACAGCAATTGCTCACAAGAGAGGACTAGGACATGCACGGAGGAAGAGACAGATTTTTTTTTTTTGAGTTGGAGTCTCACTCTGTTGCCCAGGCTGGAGTGCAGTGGCACGCTCATGGCCACTGCAGCCTCAAACTGCTGGGCTCAGGCAATCCTCTGGGCTCAGCCTTGCCTCCCAAAGTGCTGGAATGTCAGGTGTGAGCCACCATGCCCGGCTGTGCTAAACGCTTGCTGTTTTTATGCTGAGCCTCAGGAGGAGATAAACTCAAGTTTCAGGGCACTTGTGTTGTGTTTTTGTTAGTGTTTCGGAAAAGTTGGATTGGAGGCTGTCTGGACAATTCCTTCCGGAACAAAGTACAAGACTCTCTCTGTCCTGATGCATTAACAGCTGACCGAGTCCAGTTTTTAAAGAGCAGTAAATACTCGCCAGGATGAAGAGCAGGAAGTGCACGAAGGAAGAGATACAGTTTTAAGATCCACTGACAGCCTAGGCATCGGGAAACTGTGCAGGGCAGGAGGATGAATTTATAGGCTTTCATGTCAGTCTGTCCGCCGCCGTGCAGGTCACGCGATGTGCCTTTTGTCCTGACGTCAGCTGAGAGCCAGTCTTCAGGATATTTGACCATTGGACACATTTGCTGAAACATCTTGGCTTCATTACATTTATGAGTTTTAAAAGCATGTAAAATATTTTATGTGGTTCTTGCAAAAGGGGAACAACATAAATAACCCTGCAGGGCAAGGATGATTTTTCAAGAAATGGGATCTGTTGAGGAGCCGGCATCGGCCCCGTAGACACGAAGCACCGTAAACACACGAAGCGAGCGGTTTCCGTCTTGTCTGTCCTGCTCTGTGCCCAGCTGGGCTGACCGGTGGGGACTGCCATCTGATGACTCCTGTGACATTTGGTTTCTCACTGGGTTTGGTCAATAGGGAGCAGGAGTGAGTGATAGGAGGAAGAGGGGAGTGGCGCTGGGGTACTGATGCCCTGGCTGCTCGTGGTTTGGCAATGGCTGTGTCCTTCCACTGAAGGCCACACCCTCTATGAGGTGTCCTCTTTCCTATAGATCTGGTCTTTTTTTTTTTTTTTTTTGAGTTGGAGTCTCACTCTGTTGCCCAGACTGGAGTGC
>NW_007259944.1:560000-562526 GCF_000164805.1 Carlito syrichta | reverse complement strand
CTCAGCCTGTAATCCCAGCACTTTGGGAGGCCGAGGTGAGTGGATTACCTGAGCCCACAGTTTCAGAACAGCCCGGGCAACTTGGTGCAACCTCATCTCTACAATAAATCAAAAATAGCCAGGCGTGGTAGCGCACGCCTGTAAATCCGGCTACTTGGAAGGCTGAGGCGGAAGGATTGCTGGAGCCCAGCAGGTCGACACTAGGGTGGCCGTGAATGTGCCACTGCACTCCAGCCTGGGCAACAGAGTGAGACCCCAACTCAAAAAAAAAAAATTAACAATAAAGCTGAACACAAATGATGTAAACAAAAGCAAAAATCTCTTTTCCAAAGAATTAGGAATATATTAAGCAGGGAAACAGCTTGAATGCCGAGTGGAAATGAGAAAAACCAAATACAATAAGTAAGAAAACTGAGGCCAGGTGCAGTGGCTCACACTTGTAATCCCAGCACTTTGGGAGGCCCAGGCAGGTAGGTCACTTGAGGCCAGAAATTCTAGACCAGCGTGAGCAACACAGAGAGATCTCGTTTCTACAAATAGTCGAAAAATTAGCCAGGTAATTTTGCGCATGTGTGTAGTCCCAGCTACTCAGGAAGCTGAGACGGAAGGATTCCCTGAGCCCAAGAGTTGGAGGCTGCAGTGAACCATGATGGTGCCACTACACTGCATCCTGGATAACAGACTGAGACCTCTACTCAAAAAAAAAAAAAAAAAAAAAAATGCTAGGCACGGTGGCTAACGCCTGTAATCCCAAACTTTGAGAGCAGAGGCAAGAGGATTGCCTGAACCCACGGGTTTGAGACCAGCCTGGGCAACATGGTGAGACCTTGTCTCTATAAGAAATCAAAAGAAAATTAGTCCGGTGTGGTGGCGCATGCCTGTGGCTCCAGCTACTTGGAGGGTTGAGGTGCAAGGTTATCACCTGAGCCCAGCAGGTCGAGGCTGCTGTGTCCGTGAGTGTGTCACTGAATTCCAGTTGGGAGACTCCAACTCAAAAAAAAAAAAAGAAAAAAGAAAAAGAAAGAAAAGAAATGAGAAAAAAGAAAATAAAAAAGAAAGAAATAAAACTGAATAAATAACTTTCTCAGTTAAATAACTGCATTGACTCAAAATTGACTAACAGCCCTAGTTGGGATTTCCTGAGGTGAGAACATCTGTCACTTACTAGAACAGACACCACATGGCACCTTGTTGGGTTTGCCCTCTGCCCTCTGCACCCCAGGTGGTGTCACACAGCACTGGCCCGAATGGGGGTGTGGCTGAAAGGAAAGAAAGCCATCAGTGCTTTTTGTCACACTGCACCTTCTTTTTTCTTCCTAGCTGTAGCTACTATTCACCAAGTCCTCTGCCGTCTGTGATTTTGCTTTTGAAGACACATCTGCATACAACCACAAGAATCAGTTGAAAAATGAATGAGCTGGTCACTGGCAGGCCTTGCTCCTGGAGTCTAACAGGAAGTTGCACAGGAAGTTGCATTTAATTTGGGTGAGTATACCCCAAGTTTGCTTGGGTTTCCTGGAGACACAGTAATAGGTGAGAGTCCTCCAGACAATATTCCACGATGTCAATAAGTCGTAGAATATACTACAACAAGCATTTGTTTTTTTTTTTTTGAGTTGGAGTCTCACTCTGTCGCCAGACTGGAGTGCAGTGGCCGCTCCCAGCCACCACAGCCTGACCTGCTGGGCTCCGGTGATCCTTCTCCCTCAGCCTTCCAAGTAGCTGGAACTACAGGCACGCTACCACACCCGGCTAAATTTTTTTAATTTATTGTAAGAGATGAGGTCTCGCCAAGTTGCCCAGGCGGGTCTCGAACCTGGGTTCGAGGCTGGTTCAGGCAATCCACTCACCTCAGCCTCCCAAAGTGCGGGATTACAGGCTGAGCCACCGAGCCCAGCTGAGATAGATTTTTAAGATCCACTGACCATCCATATCAGTCGGTGTCTCCACATCCCGCCTGCATCTTTGTAAACACCTCCATTATTAAAGTCTCTGAGTGAGTCTTCTAATTATTTCAGGGACTCTGAATGGACCTCCTGGGATCAGGTGATCCTCCTGCCTCAGCCTCCTGTGTAGGTGGAAATACAGGCACATGCCACCATGCCTGGCTAAGTTTTTTTATTTTTTATTTTTCCCAGTAGAGACAAGGACTCGCTATATCTCAAACTCTTGGGCTCATGCAATCCTCTCTCCTCTGCCTCCTGAAGTGCTGGGGTTACAACTGTGAGCCACCACGCTTGGCCACAAATCAAAATCTTACAAGAATCTGAGTCTTTATATCATGATGGCTTCCTGTCCCCATGGGAAGGTAATTTTTTTTTTTTTCTGAGTCGGAGTCTCACTCTGTCACGGAGACTGGAGTGTAGTGGCATGATCATGGCTCACTGCAGCCTCGACCTCCTGGGCTCAAGTGATCGGGAAGGTAATTTTTTTCTTTTCTTTTTTGAGTTGGAGTCTCACTCTGTTGCCCAGACTGGAGTGCAGTGGCCACTCCCGGCCACCGCAGCCTCAACCTGCTGGGCTCTG
>NW_007259944.1:557954-559909 GCF_000164805.1 Carlito syrichta | reverse complement strand
ACTCACCTCGGCCTCCCAAAGTGCTGGGATTACAGGCTGAGCCACTGAGCCCGGCCAGGAAGGTAATTTTTACTATAGAGAGGCTGAGCTCAAAGATGGTGCCAAACAGCAACTTGGTATCTATTAAGTGACTTTCACGTTCCATGTACTAGTTACACAAGCTCAACATGATCTGATCCACACAGAAATAATATCTGGGCTGGGCTTGGTGGCTCAGCCTGTAACCCCAGAGCTTTGGGAGGCCGAGGTGAGTGGATTGCCTGAGCCTGCAGGTTTGAGACTCGCCTGGGCAATTTGGCAAGACCTCATCTCTACAATAAATAAAAAAATTAGCCGGGTGTGGTAGCGCGCACCTGTAGTTCCAGCTACTTGGAAGGCTGAGGCGGAAGGATCGCCAGAGCCCAGCAGGTCGAGGCTGCGGTGGCTGGGAGCGGCCACTGCACTCCAGTCTGTGAGACTCCAACTCAAAAAAAAAAAAGAAATAATATCTGTCTTAGCAGAGTAGATAGACAATCCAAGGAGAAATCACGATATGGGAGAAGCAAGACATGGCAGGTGAGAATCTGCTTTTGTTCCCCAAGGATGCTGTAACAAAGTACCACAAACGGCACAATAGCTCACACTATAATACCAGCACTTTGGGAGGCTGAGGTTTCCAACTCCTGGGCTCAAGCAGTTCTCCCACTTCAGCCTCTCAAAATGCTGTGATTACAGGTGTGAGCCACTGCGCCTGGCCAAGCTCTTCAACAAAGCAGTAGCCTCCTGGCTTGTCCCCCTGCTCTCACTGCTGCCTCTATAGACCATACTCTACACTGGAGACAGGGGAGCATTTTTTTTTTTTTTTTAGTTGGACTCTCACTCTGTCACCCAGACTGGAGTGCGGTGGCCGCTCCTGGCCACTGTAGTCTCAACCTGCTGGGCTCCGGCGATCCTTCCAAGTAGCTGGAACTACAGGCATGCACTATCATGCCCAGCTAATTTTTGGTTTATTGTAGAGATGAGGCCTCGCCAAGTTGCCCAGGCGGGTCTCGAACCTGCGGGCTCAGGCAATACACTCACTTTGGCCTCCCAAAGCGCTGGGATTACAGGCTGAGCCACTGAGCCCGGTACAGGGGAGCTTTTAAAACACTGAGCCCGGTACAGGCTCACACCTGTGATCCCAGCACTTTGGGAGGTGGTGAAAGGATTGCCTGAGCTTAGGGGTTTGAGACCAGCCTGGGCAACATGGCGAGACTTCGTCTCTACAACAAGTTGAAAAATTAGCCAGGTGCAGTGGCGCACGCCTGTAGTTTCAGCTATTTGGAAGGATCACCTGAGCCCAGCAGGTCAAGGCTGTGGTGGCCGTGAGCGTGCCACTGCCCTCCAGTCTGGGTGACAGGGTGAGACTACAACTCAAATAAATATATAAAATAAAAAAATAAAAAATCTGTGTCAAAAAAAAAGAAAAAAAGAGTTTGGGAAGCAGGGGTCAGGAGAGGCAATATGATCAGGAAAGGGTGTTCTTTAAAATTTATTTAAATAAGTTTTTTATTTATTATAGAGACGAGGTCTCACCACGTTGCCCAAACTGGGCTCAAACCCCTGAACTCAGGTAATTCTCTCACCTCTGCTTCCCAAAGTGCTGGGATTACAGGCGTGAGCCACCATACCTGGCTGATATAGCATCTTGTTCTGTCTCCCAGGCTGGTGTGCTGTGGTGTGATCACAGCTCACTGCAGCCTCAACCTCCTGTGCTCAAGCGATCCTCCCACCTCCCGTGGAACTGGAACTACAGCCATGTGTTACCACGCCTGGCTAACTTTTTATTTTTTAATTTTGCAGAGATGAGGTCTTGCTATGTTGCCCAGGCTGGCCTCAAGTTCTTAGACTTGACGGGGCTCAGTGGCTCAGCCTGAAATCCCAGCACTTTGGGAGGCCAAGGCAAGTGGATTGCCTGAGCCCGTGGGTTCAAGACC
>NW_007259944.1:556533-557934 GCF_000164805.1 Carlito syrichta | reverse complement strand
TGCTGGGGTGGCTGTGAGTGTGCCACTGCACTCCAGCCTGGGTGACAGAGTGAGCCTCCAACTCAAAAAAAAAAAAAATTCCTAGACTCAAGCAATCTTCCCACCCTGGTCTCCCAAAGTGTTGGGATTACAGGCATGAGTCATCATGCCCAGCTCTCTTAATGACGTTTATTTTATATTACTGTTCTTGTATCATTGATCACCCTCAGCAGTTATCAAATTTATGTACGTGTTTGTTTACTATGGACTGTCTCTGCCATCAGAATGTAATTGGTCTGGAAGCTGAGGACTGTCTTGCTCACTGCTGAATCCTCATCACTAGAAAGGTGTCTGGTACTTAACAGGCATTTGGTAAGTCTTTGTGGGCCGGGGGGAGCAACTTCAAAATGAGATGTGGTTCTCTTCTCTCTCTTCCGCTGCCCCCACCTGAACAAAACCACTAGCAGAGGAGAGAACCAGAATGTCCAGTGGCCTTGTCAAGATTCCTGCTTCCGTGCAATGACTGGGGCTGAGAGTCCACCTCGCGGGCACAGTGGGCAAACCTCGGCTCCTCCGAGCTGCAGAATCCCACGCGTGGGTGGGCTGGGGCAGCAGATCTCCGAGGGTGAGGGCCAGGGCCTCGTGCGGTGTTTAAGCCCGTTAGTAAAAAAATGTGGCCACCGCTTCGTCTCTGCAGCTACTCAAGAGAAATAAAGTCGTTTGCTTATAAAGAATTTCCATAAACATTTCCGAGGATGTTGTATTAGGGGTAATCTTGGGATGTGCATTAAACTAAACAGGGTAGTATAAACACAGGAACGGGCTGGGGAGAGAATAAATGGCTGGGTTTGCCCTGGCCCAGTAGCCTGAGGTAACTGTGCAGCCTGCAGAAGTTGAGTCTCTAGTTCTTTATTTAAAGAAGGTGAAGACAGATGGAAAGCCAAGTGCAGCGTACCATGGGCAGACTCTTGAACAACCTCTGGAATTAAGCCTTTCCCCCTCCTCATGTTCAATGCTTTGGATTCCTGAATTCATCTATATTGAAATACTGGAGAGGACCGGGCGTGGTGGCTCACACCTGGAATCTCAGCACTTTGGGAGGCCGGGGCAGGAGGATTGCTTGTGTCCAGGAATTCGAGACCAGTCTGGGCAACATAGTGAGACCTTGTCTCTACAAAAAATCAAAAAATTAGCCAGGCGTGATGGCACATGCCTGTAGTCCCAGCTCCTGAAGGTGGAGGTTGAGATGAGCCATGATCCTGCCACTGCACTTCAGCCTGGGAGACAGAGTGAGACCCCAACTCAACAACAACAAAAAGAAATACTCTGGAGGCAGGGGGGAATTGGCAGTTGAGGGAAACTGCTAGGTGAGGGAAGGGCATACCTCATTTTTTTTTTTTTTTGAGTTGGGGTCTCACTCTG
>NW_007259944.1:544884-556162 GCF_000164805.1 Carlito syrichta | reverse complement strand
ACTCCAATTCAAAAAAAAAAAAAGAAAGATATACTCAAGAGATGGTTAAAAAACAACAACAACAACAACAACAAAAAACAGAAACAGGGAGCTTTGGGGACATGTGCTCTGTGCCAGCCACAGTTCTGCACACATACAAACTCATTTGATCCTCTATCGCCTCAGTGAGGGGAGTAACGCTATTGTCTCCGTTCTACAGATGAGGAAACTGAGGCATCAGAGCAGGGCACAGCCGTGACCCTAGCCAGTGGGGATCCAAGCGTCTGTGCTCTCCGAGGGATGCTTCTCGCTCACATGGAAAATGCTCACCTATATTATCTACATTGTAGCCGGGCCTTCTGGTTTATTTTGAGGAAACTCTGGGCCCACAACGGGGCTGATAACATGTCTCCATCCATGGCCGCTTTCCTTATGAGACTCTCTGAACATGATTGATCATATCTAGACATGAACGCATCCGCAAATTCAAAATTCTTGGAAGGGCACAGAGAGAATAGTCTCTCTCCCTTTCTCGACCCAGCTGCCCTGTTCTCCCTCCCACTGGAGCCCTCCAGGATTATTTTCTTTATTATGTCTCCTTTGAGGGTGACAGTCCACACCCAGGCAAACCAATATGCCTGTCTAGGTGTGTGTGTGCATGCGTGTGTAGACTTGGCTTTTTATTTATATGCTGTCTTGCCCCTTGCTTATTTCATTTAACAATCTTTTCACCAGTCGTGGTGGCTTGTGCCTGTAATCCCAGCACTGTGGGAGGTGGAGGCGAGAGGATTGCCTGAGCCCAGGGGTTCGAGACCAGCCTGGACAACACAGCAAGACCTTGTTTCTACAATAAACCAACAAATTAGCTGGGCATGGTGGCATGTGCTTGTAGTTCCATTTACTTGGAAGGCTGAGGCGGAAGGTGACTGTGAGTATGCCACTGTACTCCAACCTGGGTGACAGGTTGAAGTGAGCAATCATAGCTGACTGCAGCCTCAACCTCCTGGAATCAAGTGATCCTCTTGCTTCAGCCTCCCAAGTAACTGGAACTTCAGGTGTGTGCCACAACATCTGGTTAATTTTTTGATTTTTAAAATTTGTGTAGAAATGAGGTCTTACCATGTTGACCAGGCTAGTCTGGAACTCCTGGGCTCAAGCCATCCTCTCACCTCAACCTCCCAAAAGGCTGAGATTACAGGCCACCACACCTGGCTGAGAACATGTTTTATGGGGGGAAAGAAAAGCAAGCCAGTACATAAAATGTGTCTGTATAAACATTTCAAAAAATCTTGGGGGAATCCAGAATGATGTCTAATCTAAAAGATTGGAACACAAATATTTATCAGTGGAGGACTAGAATTTATGATGCATCCATTTAATGGAATGTAAAGTAAATTTATCAAAGAACGAGGAACCTCTTGGGAATTTATATGAAAAGATCTTCAAGTCACATGGTGAGCTGGGTGTGACACGCACCTGTAGTCCCAGCTACTCAGGGGGCTGAGGTGGGAGGACCCCTGGAATCCAGGAGTTGGAGGCTGCAGTGAGCCAGAGTGATATCCAGTCTCTTAAACAAAACAAAACCAAATTGAAGAGAAAAAAAAGAACCACATGAAAAATAATTGTGGGCCGGGCTCGGTTGGCTCATCCTGTAATCCAAGCATTTTGGGAGGCCAAGGCTAGTGGATTGCCTGAGCCTGCAGGTTCAAGACCAGCCCTGGCATCCTGGCGAGACCTCGTCTCTACTATAAATAAAAAATTAGTCGGGCGTAGTACTGTTCTGGTTACTTGGAAGGCTGAGGCAGAAGGATTGCTAGAGCCCAGTAGGTACGCTGGTTGAGGTTGCGGTGGCCATGAGCATGCCACTGCACTCCAGCCTGGGTGACAGAGTGAGACACTGACAAAAAAACCCCAAAAACCAAAAAACACAAATCAGCGAAGGATAAAAATCTATATCTGCGCTTGCCGGGTTTACATAAAGATATTCTGCCAAGATCCATGAGAAATAGTCATGGTTACCCAGGGGACAGGAGTGGGGAAGACTGTCTACCATGTCCCTTGTTTCTAGGTTTTGGATCATATCAATTTATTGTTTTTTTCAAAAATTCTAATTATTTTTAAACACCTGCTATAGGATATAAATTAAAAAAAATTTTTAAACTTTTTTTTAGATAAACAGTAGAAAACCGGTTTTCAGGAATGCAAAGGCAACATATCCCAAAGTTTTTAAACAGTACAACCTTGCTTTTGACATGAAGGTCAGTTATGGATCTAAATTAGCCAGCAAGCAGGTAGGAGCAGAGAGTAAAATGATGAGGTTGACCCTTCCACAGCCTTTTCTAACTAAGAAATTACCTTCAGCCGGGCACAATGGCTCATGCATGTAATCTCAGCATTTTGAGAGGCTGAGGCAGGAGGGCTGTTCGAGCCCAGGAGCTCGAGACCAGCCTGGATAACATCACAAGACCCTGGTCTACAAAAAAATCTTAAAAATTAGCTTGATGTGGTGGCACGTGCCTGTCGTCCCAGCTACTTGGGAGGCTGAGGTGAGAAGATGGCTTAAGCCTAAGAGGTAGAGGCTGTGAGTACACTCCAGCCTGGGTGACAAGAGAGAGATCCTGGCTCTGGCTCAAAAAAGAAAAAGATGAGAGAGAGAGAGAGAGAGAGAGAGAGAGAGAGAGAAATGAAAAGAAAAAGACAGAAATTACCTTTAGTGGCAGTGGCCAGTCAGTGACCAGTGTTTGCACTCTGTCTCCCCTGGCCCTCACCTGTTTGCCACGACCTATTTCACAGTAATGGCGCATATTAAAGGTCTGGCAAGAAGGGCAGAGGACAGAGACACAGGCCTCCAGAACTTTCGCATATCAGCATTGTTGCAGGTGTTCTGATGATCACAATATCTACTTTTCCTGGGGGGCCCAGAATCAGAGAAAATGTCACCACATTAGCCTGAGGCTGCTCAGACCTGAGGTCAAAACATCTGCGAGAAACAGAGAATTCCAAGATCTGGCTGTTTCCATATATCTGGATTCGTTCACTCAGTGAATGTCTACAGAGCACCCACATGCATGTGCCAGGCCAGGGTGAGGACTGGGGAGGCCAGGCAGGTGCTTCGAACATGACATGCAAGGGGACCTCATTCTCAAGGGTCAGTGTCACAGAGGCCGCTTGCATGTCATGCCTGGGATACCTCCTCGTCCTCATTGGAGTGCCGGCACCATGCTAAGTGCTGTTCTAGGCACTGAGGTTGTAGCAGAGAACACCAGAAGCAGGCTGGGTGTGGTGGCTCACACCTACAGTTCCAGCACTTTGGGAGACTGAGGGGAGAGGACTACTTAAGCTCAGGAGTTCAAGACCAGCCTCGGCAGCATAGTGAGACCTTGTCTTTACAAAAAATTAAAAAGGTCAGGCGCGGTGGCTCAAGCCTGTAATCCCAGCACTTTGGTAGGCTGAGGTGAGGGGATTGCCTGCGCCCACAGGTTCGAGAGGGAGGGAAGGAGGGAGGGAAGGAAAAGAAAAGAAAAAGACAGAAATTACCTTCAGTGGCAGTGACCTGAGCAACTTGGCAAGACCTCCTCTCTACAATAAATCAAACAATTAGCCAGGCGAGGTAGCACACGCCGGTAGTTCTGGTTACCTGGAAGGCTGAGGCTGAAGGATCACCTGAGCCCAGCCGGTCAAGGCTGTGGTGGCCGTGAGCATGGCACTGCACTCCAGCCTGGACGACCGAGTGAGACTCCAACTAAAAAAAAACAACAAATTAGCTGGGTGTGGCAGTGCGAGCCTGTGCTTCCAGCTACTCAAGAGGTTGAGGAGGCATGATCACCTGGGCCCAGGAGGTTGAGGCTGTGGTGAGCAGTGACTGTGCCATTGTACTCTAGCCTGGGCGACAGAGTGAGACCCCAGCTCAAAAAAACAAACAACTCACGCCATTAAAAAAAAAAAGAACCAGGGCTGAGTAAGGTAGCTCATGCCTGTAATTCCATCACTTCAGGAGGCCTAGGTGGGAAGATTTCTGGAGCACAGAAGTTGGAGACCAGCCTGGGCAATATAGCGAGACCTTGTCTCTATTTATTTATTGATTTTTGAGTTGGATTCTCACTCTGTCGCCCAGGCTAGCATGCAGTGGCATGCTCACGGCCACCCCAGCCTCGACCTGCTGGGCTCCAGTGATCCTTCTACCTCAGCCTTCCAAGTAACTGGAACTACAGGTGCACGCTACCACGCCCCGCTAATTTTTGATTTATTGTAGAGACGAAGTTCTGCCAAGTTGCCTGGACTGGTCTCAAACCCACAGGCTCAGGCAATCCACTCGCCTTGGCCTCCCAAAGTGCAAAAAAAGAAAGAAAGAAGCAGTGTTTGCCACCCTTGAGCTTGGAACTGCTAGGTGACCTCCATCCTGTTCGGCTGACTTCTCACTTTCTAGCCCCAGGTTGTCCTTCAGGGGTCATTTCTGGCTTGGACCCTGGGACACCCCACTTCCTGAGCACTTACCAGTGTCACAAGCATTGGCCTAACCGATCTGCGTGATGCTCCATGAGGTAGGGCCTATTATGCTCACCACTTTCCAACCTGAGGTCACAGTTGGTCTGTAAATGGGAGGGGTCGCCTATGGAGAAGAACAGCCAAGACGATATTCGGATCTGGTATGGAACAGGGCGACTCCCGGGTGGTGCCCCGTCATGCCACACATTTCTTGAGATGGGCGGAGTTCTGATGGACCTTACTCGCGCCTTCGTAGGTGTGCCAGTGTCAACATCCCGCCTTCCTAGGCAGGCCTTGATCCAGGGCCACTGATTCTCCTATCCAGAGCAAGACCTGGCAGACCACAGGTGACCCCCGGGTGCCCTTGCTACTCAATGTCCACCCTTGGTCTAGGTGCAAAGAAGGTTCTAGATTAGCTTTCTGACCCTTCTGCCATCCCAGTTCAACCTGCCTCAATCTGTCCCCTTCTCCCTTGGCATCTTTGCCAAAGTGTTTCAACCACTGTCAACCACAGACACAGCCAACACGGCTGAGGTCTTCCTTCCTCGTCCTTCAAATAACAAGGTATCACTGGACTGTCTATCATATGCCAGGCCCTGTGGTTGGCAATGGCATGCAATAATATACAAAAGCAGACATGGTACCTGTCTTCATTTATCCCATAGTCTAGTGGAGAGAGGTAGACATCATCAAATCTTCACCCATGGGATAGGGCACAGCGGCCCACGCCTGTAATCCCAGCACTTTGCGGACTGAGGCAAGAGGTCTTCCTGAGCCCAGGGGTCCAAGACCAGCCTGGGTAACTGGGTGAGACCTTGTCTCTACAATACACAAAAAAATTAGCCAGGCATGGTGGCGCGCGCCTGTAGTTCCAGCTACTTGGGAAGACTGAGTAGGTCAGGCTGCGGTGGCTGTGAGCATGCCACTGCACACCAGCGTGGGTGACAGAGCCAAAAGCCAACTCAATTAAAAAAAAAAAAAGCCAAGGCGAGGTGGCAGTGTGTGTCTGTAGTTCTAACTACTTGGAAGGCTGAGGCGGAAGGACTGCCTGAACCCAGAAGGTTGAGGCTGCAGTGACTGAGTATGCCACTGCACTCCAGCCTGGGTGACAAAAGTGACTCCAACTCAAAAAAAAAAAAAAGAAAAGACGGCCGGGCTCGGTGGCTCAGCCTGTAATCCCAGTGCTTTGGGAGGCCGAGGTGAGTGGATTGCCTGAGCCCACGGGTTCAAGACCCACCCAGGCAACTTGGCGAGACTTCATCTCTACAATAAATCAAAAATTCACCAGGCATGGTAGCATGTGCCTGTAATTCCAGCTACTTGGAAGGCTGAGGTGGAAGGATCGCCGGAGCCCAGCAGGTCGAGGCTGCGGTGGCAGGGAGCGTGTCACTGCACTCTAGTCTGGGCGACAGAGTGAGACTCCAACTCAAAAAAAAAAAAAAAAAAAAGAAAAGAAAAGACATACCAATGCTCAGTACCAGAATAGGATAATGACCTGATCAGAGACAATTCTCATGTAATTGAAGCTTCATTTCATTTGCAAACAAAATCTGCTTCAAACACCACTGCTGAGCCTGATTTAATCAGTGTGGGAATGTGGCAGAGGCTTTCCAGGATAAAAATAGATAAGGCAGAGTTTTCCTTCATCGGAATTTCTAGCTCTGTAGGCATACACAGTTCCTGAAACTTGCAATTCACAGCCATCGAGTCTTCCAGAATGTCCTGGCTTGAAAAAAAGTCGACTGCAGAACACTAAGTAGGTATGATGTCATTTATGTAAAAACAAAAATGAAACAAACCAGAAACACAGGTAAGACTGAAATCATCTCCAACTCAGCAGGTACTACCATCACCTGGGAGCTTGTTAGAAATGGAGAATCTGTGCTCTGGGAGGTGGAGGCGAGAGGATTGCCTGAATCCAGGGGTTTGAGACCAGCCTGGGCAACTTGGCGAGACCTCGTCTCTACAATAAAAAAAAAAAAATTAGCTGGGCATGGTGGCATACACCTGTGGTTCCAGCTACTTGGAAGGCTGAGGTGAAAGGATCACCTGAGCCCCGGAGGTTGAGGCTGCACTGGCTGTGAGTGTACCACAGCAGTCTAACCTAGGCGACAGAGTGAGATTCCGATTCACACACACGCACAAAAAAATAAATGGAGACTCTTCCTTCCCAGGACCCACTGAGTCTCAACCTTAATTTTAACAAAAATCACAGGGAATTCCTCTGTGTGTTAAAGTTTGACAAGCACTGCTATAAACACCTGTGTATGTTATATATGTAGATAAATATATTATCTATCTATCCATCCTTCCAACCAGCCAGCTATCTATCATCTGTCCATTCATCTATTTGTCATCTGTTTAAACTGATCACAGTGGCTAATTTTGAGAAGAAGAATGGATTTTGAGGAGAATGAAACGTGGTAAGTAAAAGGAAGCGTGTTGGAAATTCAAAGGGGACTTCCACATTTTATCATACATACTTTGGAATATACGTAATGTGAACTATTTCCATTCCACAAGAATAACCTGTTAATGTATTATTTAGATAACTTTTTTTTGAGTTGGAGTCTCACTCTGTTGCCCAGGCTAGAGTACAGTGGCATGCTCCCAGCCACCGCAGCCTCGACCTTCTGGGCTCTGGTGATCCTTCCCCCTCAGTCTTCCAAGTAGCCAGAACTATAGGCATGCGCTACCACGCCCAGGTAATTTTTTATTTATTGTAGAGACACGGTCTTACCAAGTTGCCTGGGTGGGTCTCGAACCCATGGGCTCAGGCAATCCACTCGCCTGGACCTCCCAAAGTGCTGGGATTACAGACTGAGCTACCACACCCAGCCTTAAGATAACTTAAATTAAATACTAGGATAGTATAAAGCAGAAGGCATAAAAGCCAACCTTATACATAACGTGGACATCTCAAATCCTTCCTTTCTGCCAACAAGCTAATCAACGCTTTCACTTACCAATTCCTCTTGGAGGGAGGTACCTCTCAGAATTACTCACACATGTGAGAATGATGTGTGACCAAGATGATTCAAAGGAGAACTGCTTGTAATAGTCAAATATTGAAGACAACTCAAAGGCCCCTCAGGACTGGGTGCAGGGGCTCACAACTACAATCCCAGTGCTTTGGGAAAGAGGATCATTTGAGCCCAGGAGTTTAAGACCAGCCTGGGCAACAGCGCAAGATCCTATCTGTACAACAATTTTTTTTTTTGAGTTGGAGTCTCACCTTGTCACTCAGCCTCCCAAAGCGCAGGATTACAGGTTAAGCCACTGAGCCTGGCTGTTATTTTTTGATTTATTGTAGAGACGAGGTCTCACCAAGTTGCCCAAGCTAGTCTTGAACTCCTGAGCTTAGGCCTCCCAAAGTGCTGAGATTACAGGCTTGAGTCACTGCACCTGGCTATACAACAAATTTAAAAAAACAAGCTGGGCATGGTGGTGCCTACCTGTAATCTCAGCTACTCAGGATGCTGAGCTGGGTGGATCACTTGAGCACTGGAGGTCAAGGCTGCAAATTGCACCATAGCATTCCAGCCTGGGCAACTGAGTGAGACGCCATCTCTAAAAATAAATAAAAAGAAAGCCTCACCAATTGGAAACTGGTTAAATACATTAAGGCGCATGTACCGTGGAACACCATGCAGCCATCAAAAAGCTGGACCAAGCTCTGTAAGTACTGGGATGGAACAACAGCTGGGAGGATGATTCCTGTGAGGATGGAGGTGCTATGCAGTCTGTGCAGAATGTTGATGTTTGTGCAAAAAGCAGGGAGTGGGCTGGGCCTGGTGGCTCATGCCTGTCATCCCAGCACTTTAGGAGGCCAAGGCGAGAGGATTGCCTGAGCCCAGGGGTTCGAGACCAGCCTGGACAACTTGGTGAGACCTCATCTCTACAATAAATCAGAAAATTAGTTGGATATGGTGGTGCATGCCTGTACTACCAGTTGGAAGGCTGAGGTGGGAGGATCACCTGAGCCCAGCAGGTCAAGGCTGCGGTGGCGGTGAGCATGCCACTGCACTCCAGCCTGGGCGACAGAGTGAGACTCCAATTCCAAAAAAAAAGAAAGCAGGGAGCGGAAGACACACTTAGATTTGCTTACCCATACACAATATAGCCCTGAATATCAAACTACACAAAATAACCAAGTCGCGGCTGATCATGAGAAGGGAAGCACACTGGGTGGCTGCTGGACGGTCGTTAAGAGATTTTGCACCATTTGTTAAACTTTGTGATTATTGGAGCCACTTGGATGCGGCACCTATTCAAAACCTTCCTAAAACAAGAACAAAACAAAACAAACAGCCTCTCGAGCCTCTTTATTCCTCTGAGAATCCTTGCTCCTGGGAACTACATCTGGGGAACTCATTGTAAGCCCAATAACCCAGGGGCTCAGTTTCCCATGAAAAGGGACTCAGAGGGACAGCCTCCATCCTAGGGAAGGGCACACCCCCAACGCTCCCTTGATGCTACTCCCTGCTCTCATTTGATGTGGCTTGTCTTTTTTTTCTTAAAGGTCCCACCTGTTCTTTTAAAAACTGCAGCCAAAATAAACATTTGAAGCTGCTTTAATTTTGTTTTAAACCACCCTATACTTTTTTAATAGCAATAAAGATCTTATTCTAAGATGAAAATGAGGAGTAGGAAAGGGCTGTTTCATCCTTTCTAAACATCTCTTAACTTATTTAACCAGTTCTCCCCGCCTCCGCCCCCCCCACTATTGAAATAAAACTGAATAACAGTGAAAGTGACCGGGACAGCAGATAAGGGGAAATGTGTCAAAATCAGAACATTTCATGTCCTCTTTGTGGCTGGGGAGAAACAGGTCCTTTGTAGTACACAGACCCAGCATCGGAGAAATAGAGTTTTTCAGAAAGTTGTAAGTGGTACATGCTAATTACAAAAAGACCTCTGTCGTGTTCAAAGGGTAGAAGCCCGAAATTCCTTGTTAGCTAGTGATGTCCTTATCTCTCTCATGCTTTCTGAAATATGCTTGAGGAAAAGAAGAAAAGAAAACAAGACAGAAACTCATGCTTACTTAGGTAAATGCAATCACTAAGAAAGGCTTCCAAGAAGAAGCATAATTCACTGAGTCCCAGTTTATAGAGAGAATCCCCAAACAAAGGACTTTTGTGAAGGGATCAGTCTCAGCCCACCATAACTTAGCATACAATAGATGGCTCGACAAAAGAGGTTCCAAAGGCCAAGATGGTTATCAAGGAACTCCCAAGGGGGGACGGTGAGAGAGAGAAAGAGAGAGAGAGAGAGAGAGAGAGAGAGAGAGAGAGAGAGAGAGAGAGAGAGAGACAGAGATAGAGAGACAGAGGGAGAAAGGGGAGGGGAGAGTGAGGAGAGAGAAAGAGACAGAGAGAGACACATAGAAGGAATAGCCATCTGGAATTTTCCCAACTATCTTTCTAGTTAGTATTCACGAATGCATAAAGGACTTCTTATCAGTTAGAGTCCCACCCATTTTTCAAAATAGGAAGCTTATGCTATTTCTTCAGGATCTGTTATTGGGTCAAAAGTGGTCTCTGCCTCTCCAGGAGATTCGTAAATTACTTTTTCAATGAATGGTTTAATAAATGTTTCATTGTTTACTTTAAACGATAGGGTGAAATAAACAGCTCTTCAAATTTGCTGTAATACTCTGCCATATTGCATCGCATATGACTTATATTGTTATATTGTATTATGTATGTAATATATCTAAGTTTGTACATGTGTTTATATGTATATGGGTGTTTATAAACACAGCATTTTTTTTTTTGAGTTGGAGTCTCACTCCGTCACCCAGGCTGGAGTACAGTGGCACGCTCATGGCCACCCCAGTGTCAACTTGCTGTGCTCAGGTGATCCTTCCACCTCAGCCTTCCAAGTAGCTGGAAATACAGGCACGTGCTACCACTCCCAGCTAATTTATTTACTTATTTATTGTAGAAACAAGGTTTCGCCAAGTAGCTTGGGCTGGTCTCAAACCCACGACTCAGGTAATCCACTCTCCTCAGCCTCCCAAAGTGCTGGGATTACAGGCCGAGCCACCGAGCCTAAACACAGCATATTCAATCCATCGATCTTTTCAACAAAGGCAGAAGGTTATAGGCATCACCAATTAAAAAATGTAAGTTGTAAGGCTGGGCACGGTAGCTCACACCTGTAATCCCAGCACTTTGGGAGGTGGAAGCGAGAGGATTGCCTGAGCTCAGGGATTCCAGACCAGCCTGGACAACTTGGTTTGATCTTGTGAGAAAATAAATGAAAAAAAAAATTAGCCAGATTTGGTGATATGAACCTATAGTTCCAGCTACTTGGGAGGCTGAGGCAGAAGTGTCGCCTGAGCCCAGCAGGTGGAAGCTGTGGTGGCTGTGAGCATTGCACTCCAGCTTGGGCATTAGAGACTCTGACTAAAAAAAAAAAAAAGTTTAAGTAAGCAAAGTCATACCTGTAAATGACCTTGAATCATATGAAATTGTTGAATTTAAGACCAGGCTCCGTGGCTCATGCCGTAATCCCAGCACTTTGGGAGGCTGAGGTGGGGAGACAGCTTGCACCCTGGAGTTCAAGGTTTTGATGAGTCCTAATCATGCCACTGCACTTCAGCCTCCATGACAGAGTGAGATGCCAACTCAAAAACAAGTAAAAGAAAAAAAAATTGTAGCCGGGCTTGGTGGCTCAGCCTGTAATCCCGTGCCTTGGGAGGCTGAGGTGAGTGGATTGCCTGAGCCCACGGGTTTGAGACCCGCTTGGGCAACTTGGTGTGACCTTATCTCTACAATAAATAAAAAAAAATCAGCTGGGCGTGGTAGTG
>NW_007259944.1:543326-544864 GCF_000164805.1 Carlito syrichta | reverse complement strand
TTGGTGAGACCTTATCTCTACAATAAATAAAAAAAAATCAGCTGGGCGTGGTAGTGCGCGCCTGTAGTTCCAGCTACTTGGAAGGCTGAGGTGGAAGGATCGCTGGAGCCCAGCAGGTCGAGGCTGCGGTGGCCAGGAGCGGCCATTGCACTCCAGTCTGGGCGACGGAGTGAGACTCCAACTCAAACAAACAAACAGAAAATAAAATTGTATTTATGTGTTGAAAATGGCTTCCTGTTGGTACTTATGCATGGTTCAGTCTAATCTTTTTTTCCCATTCATTAGCAGCACCCAAAACAGTTTGGCAACTTGTTTTAATCATTTCATTCTCTCTCTCCTAGAATATTCTATATCAGTACAAACCTAGCTACCTCCAGCTGCAGAAATACAATGCCATGTTTCAGAGAACCACAATTTATTTTTTCTTTTGAGTTGGAGTCTCATTCTGTCGTCCAGGCTGGAGTGCAGTGGCACCCTCACGGCCACCACAGCCTCGACCTGCTGGGCTCATGGATCCTTCTGCCTCAGCCTTCCAAGTAGCTGGAACTACAGGCACACCCCCCCACGCCCAGCTAATTTTTCTTGATTTTTTGTAGCGATGAGGTCTCACCAAGTTACCCAGGCTGGTCTTGATCCCCTGAGCTCAGGCAATCCTCTTGCTTCCGCCTCCCAAAGTGCTGGGATTACAGGTGTGAGCCACTGCTGCCGTTCTGAGAACCACAATTTATGTGGACAGTATTGCAATGTATTTCTTCATACATATATCATTTGTCCTATACTCCCTAGTGGGATCTGTAGAATAAGTTTCTAGCAGGATAATTGTTAACTCAAAGGATATATACATGCCCAAGGCAGTGGCTCACACTGTATCCCAGCACTTTGGGAAGCTGAGGCTAGAGGATTGCCTGAACCCATGGGTTTGAGACCAACCTGGGCAACTCGATGAGACCTTTTCTCTACAATAAATCAAAAAATTAGTCAGGCTGGTGGTGCGTGCCTGTCCTTCCTGTTACTTGGAAGGCTGAGACGGAAGGATTGTCTGAGTCAGCAGATCGTGGCTGCGGTGGTCATGAACTTGCCACTGCACTCCACCCTGGGCGACATAGTGAGACTCCGACTCAAAAAAAAAAGCCTGGCGTGATGGCTCTCGCCTGTAATCCTAGCGCACTTTGGGAGACTGAGGCAAGAGGATTGCCTGAGCCCGCGGGTTCAAGACCAGCCTGGGCAACTTGGTAAGGCCTTGTCTCTACATAAATCAAAAAATTTGCTGGGTGTAGTAGTGCATACCTGTGGTTCCAGCTACGTGGAAGACTGAGGCGGCAGGAACACCTGAGCCCAGCAGGTAGAGGCTGCGGTGGCTGTGAGCATGCCACTGCACTGCAGCCTGGGCGACAGAGTGAGACTCCAACTCAAAAAAAAAAGAAAAGAAAAAAGAAAAGGTATATATACATCCTTTATTTTATTTTGTTTATTTTATTTATTTTTAGTTGGAGTCTCACTCTGTCGCCCAGACTGGAGTGCAGTGGCCGCTTCCGGCC
>NW_007259944.1:539017-543306 GCF_000164805.1 Carlito syrichta | reverse complement strand
GGCAGCCTCGACCTGCTGGGCCCCGGCAATCCTTCCGCCTCAGCCTTCCCAGTAGCCGGAATTACAGGCATGCGCTACCACACCCGGTTGATTTTTTGATTTATTGTAGAGATGAGGTCTCGCTGCCCAGGCGGTTCTCGAACCCGCGGGCTCAGTCAATCCATTCACCTCAGCCTCCCAAAGGCGCGGGATTACAGGCTGAGCCACCGAGCCCGGTTTCATCCTTTATTTTATTTCACGTTCCTAAATACCCCCAAGGAGACTGGATAGATTTGAACTCCTACCCCCATGGCGATGCATGCTAGAGTCTGTTTCCCACACCTTGTAGAGCCAGTGCTTTCAAACTGTGTGTTATCTGTTAATCTGATAAAGGAGGCAATCTCATAGTAATTTATATTTGCATTTTTCTAATGATGCCTGAGGTCAAGAGTCTTTCCTTCGAACCTCATCCACATCCTCATTCACCATCTCCTCAAGGGATTTTGTTTTCTATATCTTAGTATCACAAAGCTCAGCAGAGTATTTACACATGGGGGAAGATGAAGACATACTTGAAGATTAATTGCCACACCTGGACACAAGTCCCCGCCCTTCAGCCTTCTTCAGAGCCCCGCCCTCCCCTCCTCAGGCTACAGTGGACAGAGTTACTATGAGAAACCAGAAATATGCTTTGAGATACATGTCAAATGAAACCAGACAGCAAATGGGGTCAGTTCTGCCACAATGGCCAGGGTGGCTTTAAGGGATTTTTTTAAAGGCAGGATCTCACTGTGTTGCCCAGGTGGGAGTGCAGTGGCACAACCACAGGTCCCTGCAGCCTTGACCTTCGCCTACGCCAGCCAACGCCACCATGCCTGGCTTGTCTTTCTATTTTTTGTAGAGACAGGTCTTGCTATATGGCCTAGGCTAGTCTTGAATTCCTGGCCTCAAGTGATACACTTGCCCTCGGCCTTCCAGAAGTGCTGGGATTACAGGCATGAACCACTGCATTTGGCCTTATTTTTTTTTTTTTTTTGAGACAGATTCTCACTCTGACTTCCAGGCTGGGGTGCAGTGGTATGATCACAACTCACTGCAGCCTTGACTTCCTGGGCTCGGGTGATTTTCCTGCCTCAGCCTCCTGAGTAGTTGAATATAGGCACATGCAGCCACCTCCGGCTCATTTTTCTATTTTTATGGGGGGGGGTCTTGCTTTGTTGCCCAAGCTGGTCTTGAACTCCTGGCCTCAAGTGACCCTTCTGCCTCAGCCTCTCTAAGTGCTAGAATTATAGGTGTGAGCCACTGTGCCTGGCCATCTCCTTTTATGGCTAAGGTCATCCGTGAAGACTCTGAATGGTGGTGTCCTACAAAAAGCACAGACCAGTAGTGGGAAGAATGAGGTTTTGAATCCCAAAGCACTATAGAAAGTGTTTTTAAACCTTTCATTCAGAGATGTTCTTGAAAATCAGACCAGTCAGGCGCAGTGGTTCACGCCTGTAATCCCAATACTTTGGGAGGCTGAGGTGAGAGGATTGCCTGAACCCAGGGGTTTGAGACCAGCATGGGCAACTTGGCAAGACATTGTCTCTACAATAAATAAATTATTAGCCAGGCATGGTGGCGTGCTCCTGTGGTTTCAGCTACTTGGAAGGCTGAGGCAGAAATATCACCTGAGCCCAGCAATTCGATGCTGCAGTGGCCGTGAGCATGCCACTGCACTCCAGCCTGGGCAACAGAGTTGAGACTCAGACTCAAAAAAATAAAAATAAAAAATAAAGAAAAGAAAATCAGAACAGAAGAGTAACCACACAATTTAGTATTTGTGCTGGTATAACTGGGTATCCATATGCAAAAGAATAAAGTTGAACCTTCTCCTCACACCATCTATAAAAATTAAGTCAAAATGGATCAATGACCTAAATAGAAGGGTGAAACCACAACTCGTAGGAGAAGGCAAAGGGATGAATCTTCATGAACTTAGATTTGGTAATGAGTCCTTAGATACAACATAAAAAACATGGACAACAAAAGAAAAAAGCAAGCATGAGACAAAAAGAAAAAAAAATGGGTAAGTTGGATGTCATTAAAATTAAAAACTTGTGTGCACCAAAGGATATTATCAAGAAAGAAGGGCCAGGCATGGTCGCCCATGCCTATAATCCCAGCACTCTAGGAGGCCAAGGCAAGAGGATTGCTTGAGTCCAGGAGTTCAAAACCAGCCTAGGCAACCTAGTGAGAACTTGTCTCTACAAAAAATAAAGAAATTAACCGGGCATGGTGGTACATGCCTATGGTCCCAGCGACTCAGGAGGCTGAGGCTAGAGGATTGCCTGAGCCCAGGAGATTAATGTTGAGGCTGCAGTGAGCTGTGATTGTGCCTCTGCACTCCACCCTGGGCTACAGTAAGAGCTTGACTCAAAAAAAAAAGAAGGAATGAAAAAAGATAACACGTAGAATGGGAGAAAATATTTTCCAGGATATAAAACATATAAAGAACTCTTGCTGCAAAGCAACAACAAAAAGACAAACAGCCCAATATAAATATGGGCAAAGGGCTTGAATAGATATTTTTTCAAAAGAGGGTATACAGATGACCAGCAAGCACATTAAAAGATGCTCAACATCATTAGCTAATTATGAAAATGCACATCAGAACCACTAGGGTGGCTATCATCAATAAAACAAAGCAAAACACAAAAATAAAAACAGAAAGTATGTGTTGGCAAGGATATGGAGAAATTAGAACCCTTACACATTGCTGGTAGGGATGTGCAATGGGCCAGTCAGTGTGAAAAACAGTCTGGTTGTTCCTCAAAAAGCTGTACATAGAATTATCATAATATTTAGCAATTCTGCTTGTAGGTACATACCCTAAGGAAGCAGTCCCCAACGTTTTTGGCATTAGGGACTGGTTCTGTGGAAAACAATTTTTCCATGAATGGGGGAAGGAGATCCTCAGGCATTTGATTCACATAAGGAGCATGCAACCTGGATCCCTTGCACGCATAGTTCACTATAGGGTTTGCACTTCTATCGGAATCTAATGCCGTTGCTGATCTGAAAGAAGACAGAGCTCTGCTTGCCTGTTCCCTTCCTGCTGTGCAGCCTGGTTCCTAACAGGCCACAGACCGATATCGGTCTGTCCCCTGGGAACTGGGAACGCCTTCCCTAAGGAATTGAAAATGGACATTCAGATACGTATACACACAGTCATAGCAGCACTATTCACAATAGCCAAAAGGTATAAATAACCCAAATGTCCATCCACTAATAAATGGAAACAAAATGAAGTATTCTGTAGATGCATACGAAATATTATTCAGCCAGTAAAAGGAATGAGGGTCAGGTGTGTTGGCTCATGCCAGTAATCCTAGCATTTTGGGAGTCTGAGGCAGGAGGATCTCTTGAGCCCAGGAGTTGGAGACCAGCAGCGAGACCTCATCTCTACAAAAAAAGCAACAACAGGCTGGGTGCAGTGGTTCATGTCTATAATCCCAGCACTTTGGGAGGCCAAGGTGAGAGGATTGCCTGAGCCCACAAATTCAAGACCAGTCTGGGCAACTTGGTGAGACTTCATCTCTACAATAAATCAAAAAATTAGCTGGGTATGGTGGCCTGGAGATCCAGCTACTTGGAAGACTGACACGGAAGGATCGCCTGAGCCCAGCAGGTTAGGCTGCAGTGGCCATCAGCATGCCACCACACTCCAGCCTGGGTGACAGAGTGAGACTCTAACTCAAAAAAAAAAAAAAGAAGAAGCAACAATAACAACAAAAATTAGCCAGGTGTGGTGGTGCACATCTGTAGTCTCAGCTACTTGGGAGGCTGAGGAGGAAGGCATACTTGAGCCAGGAGGCTGAGGCTGCTGTGAGCCATGATTGTGCCACTGTACTCCAGTCTGGAATGCAGTGAGACCCTGACTCAAAATAAATACATGCATAAATAAATAAATAAATAGGAATGAAGTACTAATACATGATACTATGTGGGTGAGCCTTGAAAACATTAAATGAAAGAAGTTGGACATATCATCACATGTTATATGATTTCATTCATAGGGACTATTCAGAAGAGTTGAGTGCATGGAGACATAGAATGCCAATGGGGTTGCTAGGGGCTGGGAGCTATGGGGTGTCCGTTTGGGCTGATGAAAGTGTTTTGGTGCTAGAAAGAGGTGGTGATGGCACAATACTGCAAATGGACTAAATGCCCTGAATTGGCCACTTTAAAACAGTCAGTTTTGCGTTATGTGAATTTCATGTCAATTTCTTTCTCTTTCTCTTTCTCTTTCTTCTTCCCTTCCCTTCCCT
>NW_007259944.1:488245-538929 GCF_000164805.1 Carlito syrichta | reverse complement strand
CCTCCTTCCTTCTGAGGAGTCTCGCTCTGTTGCAGGCTAGAGTGCAGCCTTGACCTGCTGGACTCAGGTGATTCTTCCCCCTCAGCCTTCCAAGTAGCTAGAACCACAGGCGGGCACCACCACGCCTGGCTAATTTTTTGATTTATTGTACAGACGAGGTCTTGCCATGCTGCCCAGGCTGGTCTTGAACCCCTGGACTCAGGCAATTCTCTTGCCTCTGCCTCCCAAGTGCTGAGATGACAGGCATGAGCCACTGCCCCTGGCTGAGCCACGAACAATTTCTAAGCCTTTCCTGCTGCTTCACAGAGGGCAGCCCTGTTTCCCCAGACAGCTGTGGGGATAGTGTGGGGTGAGAGGTGTGCGCGTGTTGGCCTCTTCCTTCTCCCTGACTCCACAGCTTGTCAAGGCACAGCTGTGGCTGCAAAGGGGGGGGGGGTCGTTAGCTCTGAGAACTCAGAGGCACCAAAGAACTGGCCGGCTCTATCCATGTCATCTAAGATCCGGTCAACAGAGTGAAGAAGAAGTCATCACACCGGGCTTTTGCCAACAAAACAGACAGAGGCTGCTGGGCCAGAAACATCGGTCGCCTGTCGATGTGAGCAGATGTAGCCATGACAGCAGGGTCACAAAGGCCAACTCCGCCAGGCCACCGCCCTCCTCCAGGACTCTGCCAGGATGCATTGAACTCTGGCCCTTGTACGTTACCTGATGACAACAAGATATCTGATAAGAAACTGTTTAGATGTGACAGAGAACACATTTTAACAGCCCCGAGAGGCGGAATTATCACAGAGTGGTGTAAAAGGAGCAAAATTATTTCGGATAAACCATGAAGGAATTTTATTACCCAGGACAGTTATAAATCAAGTTCTCTGTAAATGCAATAAAACAATTGTTTAGTCTGCATGATTCATACCACAAACCTGAGGATTCTGGGTTTTGATCTTATTGCTGCAATAAACTGTCTAGACAGCAATTAACAAACTGTTTTTCCTTTAGATGTTGGGAGCGCTTGTGCAGCAGGAATCAGCACTTAGAAATGCAGGGGCTTCTTCCTGGCTCCTATTAATTATCAGGTTGGGGTGGGTTGGAAAAGTCTGGAGTCTTGTCAGAATTGGTCATATGGAAGTGTCTCCCCTTTGAGGGTGACGCTTCCCCTCATAATACTCACTTATAATTGGCAGGAAATCTACATATGCAGATTTTTCATAAACTCTGGTCTGATATTTTAGAGTCACTTTAGAGTGAGGTGACCAGAATTAATTTTTTTTTTTTGAGTGAGCACTCACTGCTCACTGCAGCCTCAACCTCCTGGGCTCAGGCAATCCTTCCACGTCAGCCTCCTGAGTAGCTGGGACTACAGGTGTGCACCACCATACCTGGCTCAATTTTTGATTTTTTTATAGAGATAAGGTCTCACTCTGTCGCCCAGGCTGGAGTGCCATGGCGCACTCATGGCCACCCTAGCGTTGACCTGCTGGGCTCCAGCGATCCTTCTACTTCAGCCTTCCAAGTAGCTGGAACTACAGGTGCGCACTACCACACCCAGCTAATTTTTGATTTATTGTAGAGACCAGGTTTTGCCAAGTTGCCTGGGTGGGTCTCGAAACTGTGGGCTCAGGAAATCCACTCACCTCAGCCCCCCAAAGTGCTGGGATTACAAACTGAGTCACCAAACCACACCGATTTATGTATAACTGTATATTTTGAAAAGTTTTATTCTGAAAAAAAGCCTGAATTATCCACGTATTCTTTTTTCTTTTAGGTTCAGGGGGTACAAATGCCTGTTTGTCACATTGTCATATTGTGTCCTGGTGGAGGCTGGGTCCCGGGTGGCCCATTCTCCAGATGGTAAACATTGTACCCAATAGGTAACTCCTGAACTGTAACCCTCCCCACCTCCACCCCTTTCCTATATATTTTTATTTTTTTATTTTTTGAACTGGGGTTCACTCTGTCACCCAGGCTAGAGTGCAGTGGCATAATCGTGGGTCACCATCCCCTCGACCTTCTGGGCTTTGGTGATCCTCCTGTCTCAGCTTCCCGAGTAGCTGGGACTAGAGGTGCACACCACCAAGCTCAGCTAATTTTTTGATTTTTTGTAGAGATGAGGTCTCACTCTGTTGCCTCAGCTGGTCTTGAAGTCCTGGGTTCAAGCAATCCTCCCACCTCAGCCTCCCAAAGTGCTGGGATTACAGGCGTGAACTGCTGTGCCTAGACATCTATGTACTTTTAAATGCTAAATGAATAATAAAAACAAAACAAAAAAACCCCAAAACCAGCTGATGTTAAATTGAGGTTACCAGTGATATTGCTTCCCAATAACCTATGAGGTGTAAATTATTTCTAGCCTAATTTTGTGGAGGAGGATACTGAGGCACAGAGAGGTTAAGTCAGTAGTCTAGGGTCACACAGCTTCAATATCAGAGACCCAAACTGATGGGTAGTGGAGTCGCAGGCTCACCCACTCCACCTTCACTGCCTCTTAGCTCAGGGGAACTCCACCCTATCCTGGTGAGCGTTTCTGGAAAGTGTATTAGTGATCATGCACTCCAACTCACCTCCAGGACCAACAGGATTCTGAAGTCCAGAGAGACCATGTGGGTTCTGTCCTCACACAGAGGCAACCAGGGGCAGAATCAGTTTCTGTCCAGCCTTCTCTGCCTGCGGTTCTCCTGGTTCTTGCATGGTCAAGGGCCCCAAAGCAATTTCTAAGGTGGAACCTCTTTAAACACTTGCATTTTTTTTTCTTTTAAAATAATCCAATCACCATTTTTTTGTTTGCTGAGCAGTCAGGTACAAAGATATGTTTGTTCCTGGCAAAGGTAACACCAATGTTCTTGTTTAGCTTTGGACATCCTTGGAGAAAAAATCTGTATACAGACAAATCATTCATTTGCGTCTTTATTCATATTGTTCAGCATTGGGGTATGTGGTTTAGCATGCTCTCTCAGGAGTCAAGCAGATTTTAGAGCCATTTCCAGCACATGATTTAACCTTCTGAAGTTCATTTTCCATGTGTTGAAAGTTGTGGAGGAGAATTAAATGAAATAATCTGTGTAAATTGCCTGGCACATACTAAGGGCTCAAAGAATGCTCACTATGTTATCTATCAATTTTATCCATCCATACACCTACTTACTCTCCCCCCATCCAGCCATCTATATATGCTTCCACTCATCCATCCATTCATTCACCCACCCACCCACACATCCAACCATCCATCCATTCAACCATTCATCCATCCGTCCGTCCGTCCGTTCGTCCATCCATCCTTCCTTCCTTCCATCCATCCACCCACTCATTCATTCATCTATCCACTCATTCACCCACCCACCCACACATCCAACCATCTATCCATTCAACCATCCATCCATCCATCTGTCCGTCTGTTCGTCCATCCATCCTTCCATCCATCCACCCACCATCTGCCCATTCATTCACCCACCCACCCTCACACCCAACCGTCCATCCATTCAACCATCCATCCATCCGTCTGTCCGTCTGTTCGTCCGTCCATCCTTCCTTCCTTCCATCCATCCACCCACTCATTCATTCATCTATCCACTCATTCATCCATCCATCCACTCATCTACCCATCCATCCATCCATCCATCCATCCATCCATCCATCCATCCATCCATCCTCCCACCCCCCCATTCATCCATCTACTCTTCCATCCATTCACACTCATCCACCCATGGATCCATTGACCCTTTTTCTTTTCTTCCTTTCTTCTACCCATTCATGCATTCACCCACCCCTTCTTCCTTCTTTTCTTTTCTTCCTGCCTTCCTTTCATATACGTATCCACAAATCCACCCATCCTTCCATCTATCCATTCACCTACTTATTCATTCATGCCTCCTTCACCTGGTACACTATGCCAGATTGTCAGGCTTACAAAAACAAACGCAATTTAACCCCTGATTACACGGAGATTTCAGTTCAGATGGGAAGATAGAGTTAGGTCTCTGGCTGTGGAGAGTATTAGATCCTGAAGGAAACAGAGAGAAAATTTGGGAAGTGTTTGGTTTTTGTTGCTCAAGAAGCTATGTGCTACCCATTACCTTCCTGGGGTGCTTGCTGGCTGCGAGCTCTGTGGATGACCATGGTTTTGTCAACACAGCCAGCAACAGGATACAACTGCACTTTTGGTCAAACCCTCCACCAAACAAACAAAATAATGTGGGTTCAAAATGACAGTCTATCACCCTCTTCAAACCTAGATGTCCCCGCTGGGTGCCATCCCCACTTTGCTCCCCTCTCTGCCGACTCCTTCACCTCCATCCTGCACCAAACACCACTAGATCTGGGAAGACACTGCTGGGACACTGGGGATGATTGCTTTATTTACAGAGAAAACGGGACTCCCAGATCCTCAGGGTTTGTAAGAAAAGCTCTCCCAGAAAGGAATTCCAGGTTTCCCTCTGGGTGTGAGATAGCAGGGCTGGGGGCTGTGAGAACAGACCAGAGAAAGTGACCTTCAGATTTCCTTTCAGTCACAGCTGACTGCAGAAAAGCCTTTCAGGTCTGATCTGGGGTTTCCCTCCCACTTTGCCTCCGCCTCTAGGGAGCTGCCGTTTTTTTTTTTTTGAGTTGGAGTCTCACTCTATCAACTGAGCTGGAGTGCCATGGCATGATCACAGTCACTGCAGCCTCAACCTGCTGGGTTCAGTGGGCTCAGGCCATCCTTCTGCCTCAGCCCTCCAAGTAGCTGGAACTACAGGCATGTGCCACCATGCCTGGTTAATTTTTTGATTTGTTATAGAGATGAGGTCTCACCACGATGCCCAGGCTGGTCTCAGACCAATGGCCTCAGGCAGTCCTCTTGACTTGGCCTCCTAAAGTGCTGGGATTGCAGGCATGAGCCATCGTGCCTGGCCCCATTTTTTTTTTTTTTTAAATCTTGGTCCTTAACCCGGGCGTAGATGAACAGTGGTCACAGATCCTGTCCTCATGAGGCTCAAAGTCTATTGAGAGAGACCAAGAAATAGCCTTGGAGTCACCATGCAGTGTCATTAAATTGTAGAATGAGGCTGGGCACGGTGGCTCATGCCTATAATCCCAGCACTTGGGATACTGGGGTAAGAGGATTGTCTGAACCCACGGGTTCGAGACCAGCCTGGGCAAATTGGCGAGATCTCATCTCTACAACAAATTTTTAAAAAATTACCCAGGCATGGTGGCACATGCCTGTGGTTCCAGCTCCTTGGAAGGCTGAGGTGGAAGGATTACCTGAGCCTGGTAGGTTGTTGGTGGCTGTGAGCATGCCACTGCCCTCTAGCCTAGGCAACAGAGTGAGACTCCAACTCAAAAAAAATAAATAAATAAATAGTAGAATGAGAGACTTGGGGCCTGTTTTGTTTGTTTTTGGTTGTAGTGAATCTAATTCAGCCAAATACTGATTTTTAATTTTTTCCCCTTGAGACAGGGTCTTGCTCTGCTGTCCAGGCTGGAGTGCAGTGATACAATCATACTCACTGCAGCCTTGATCTTCTGGGCTCAAGTGAGTCTCCCAACTGAGCTTCAAATAGCTGAGACTACAGGCATGCACCACCACACCTGGCAAATGGTTTATAGAGATGGGTCTTGCTATGTTTTCCAGACTGGTCTCGAACTCCTAGTCTCAAGTGATTCTCCTTTCTCAACCTCCAAAGGGCTGGGATTACAGGTGTGAGCCACCACGCCCAGCAATTAATTTCTCTCTCATGTACCAACATCCAGATACAAGCAGTTATGACTGGTGTAGCAGGCCCTTGATAGGAACCACCCTCCATCTTGTTGCCATGCTTGGGGTCTTGCCCTGAGCCCAGTCTAAGGGACCTCCCTTCCTCACCCCCACCCTGCCAGCAGGAAGGTGGAGGGTGTATCCTGAAGAACACATCTGGGAAACTCCCACTTTAGTCACATAGCCTAGGACATAGTTACCATCTCACTCTGTCGTCCAGGTTGGAGTGCGGTGCTATGATCCTGGCTCACCACAGTCTCGAACCCCTGGGCTCAGGCGATCCTCCCCCCTCAGCCTCCCGAGTGACTGGGACTACAGACACGTGCCACCACCAAGGAAAGGAGGCTTCCTTTTCCAAGAAAGATGATGTCTCCAGGAAAAGCACACATGTCCCCTAAGACCTCATTCTGGAACATAACATTCAGAAGAGCCCCAGAGTTGCTCTGTCCCTCAGCAGATTCTGGGCTCCAGGAGGCCTTTCCTGGCTCCAGCCTTCCACCCAGACTCTCCTTAGATGCTCTTCCTTGAGTTGTTCTCACCCCATCTGCCTCATCTGAGTTGCAGTGAGCGCCCCAAAGGAGTCCTCAACCAGAGGGTGACACTTCCTAGTGGACTGTCATCGAGTCCCTGTGACCTTTAAAGTCAGCTCAGACTCAGATCCTTGCTGGGCATGGTGGCCACGCCTGTAAAACCCAGCGCTTTGGGAGGCCGGGGCAGGAGGATTGCTTGAGCCCAGGAGTTCGAGACCAGCCTGGGCAACATAGCAAGACCTCGTCTCTACAATAAATAAAAAATTAGCCAGGTGTGGTGGTGTGTACCTGTAGTCCCAGTGACTCAGGAGACTGACACAGGAGGATCACTTGAGCCCAGGAGTTGGAGGCTGCAGTGAATGATCATGCCACCGCACTCCAACCTGGGCAACAGAGTGAGACCCTCAAAAACCGAAACAAAACAAAACAACTTTGAGAACCAATGATGGAGCGACTCAGCTCTCCTCAGAGTTAGTGAACTCACCCATTCGTGGGCATTAATGAGTTTGACAGAGCCCCTGAGAAGCTGAGTCCCAGGAGTGAACCTGACATAGCAAATGGGATCCACGCTGCAAAGCAGACCCCAGGCAGCATCTAGAGTGTCCAGGCCTCTCTAAGACCCCTCTCCCCTTTCCGCACTGGCTGCCCTTGAGAACCACCCGGGGAACTTCTGAAAGTTCTGATGCCCGAGTCAAACCTGCAGACCAACTGCATTCGGATCCCTGTGGCTGGGGCCTGGACATAGGCATTTTAAAGTTGCCCAGGTGATTCCAAAGTGCAGCCAAAAGTGACATCCACTGCCTGAAGACCCTGTGCGTCGCACAGGCAGATGCTCCACTTGTGACCCACTCTCCTGAGTCCCAGACGTGCATTCTTACTCCCTCAACACCACCATTTAAGTACCAAGAGGCTGCAAGCAGTGGTTCATGCCTGTCATCCCAGCACTTTGGGAGGCGGAGATGAGAAGATTGCCTGAGCTCTGGGGGTACGAGACCAGTCTGGGCAACTTGGCGAGACCTTGTCTCTACCATAAATCAAAAAATTAGCTGGGCATGGTGGCGTGCACCTGTGGTTCCAGCTACTTGGAAGACTGAGGCGGAGGGATCACCTGACCCAGCAAGTCGAGGCTGCGGTGGCTGTGAGCGTGCCGCTGCACTCCAGCCTGAGCGACAGAGTGAGACTTCAACAAAATAAATAAATAAATAAATGTCCAAGACACGTCTCATCTTGCCAAAGTCAAGCAGAGTATCCCCTCTAGACCCGCTTCTCTCCTCCCCAGTGTCCCCAACCGTATAAAGGCTGTTGCAGTCTCCAGGCTGCTTCAGGGCAAAAGCTGAGTATTTTACTCGATTCTTCTGTCTCCCAATGCATATCCATCTGCTAGGAACTCCTGTTTGCTGCGTTCTCAAGCATATCCTCACTCTAACCGCTCCTCCTGCCTCCCCCACAGGTCTTCCACAAGGTCCCCTCTTCCTCTTTCAAACCCTTCTAGTCTGGGCTCTACCAACAACCAGAGTAAAATCTTTTTTTCTTTTTGAGTTGGAGTCTCACTCTGTCGCCCAGACTGGAGCGCAGTGGCCGCTCCCTGCCACTGCAGCCTCGACCCACTGGACTCCGGTGGTCCTTCCGCCTCAGCCTTTTGAGTAGCCTGAATTACAGGCACGTGCTACCATGCCCGGCTTGTTTTTTGATTTATTGTAAAGATGAGGTCTCGCCAAGTTGCCCAGGCGGGTCTTGAACCTTCAGGCTCAGGCAATCCACTCACCTCAGCCTCCCAAAGTGCGTGATTACAGGCTGAGCCACCAAGCCCGGCCAGAGTAAAATCTTAAAAATGAAACTAGACTGGGTGTGGTGGCTCATACCTATAACCCCAGCACTTTGGGAGGCCGAGGTGGGAGGATTTCTTGAACCCAGGAGTTCAAGGTCAGCCTGGGCAACATTGTGAGACCTCGTCTCTACACAAAATTTAAAAATTAGCCAGGTGTGGTGGCACATGCCTATAGTCCAAGCTACTTGGGAGACTGAGCCTGGAGGATCATTTGAGCCCAGAAATTTGAGTCTATGGTGAGCTATGAACACTCCACTGCACTCCGGCCTGAGTGATGATGTGAGACTCTGTCTCAAATTAAAAAAAGAAAAAAAAAGAATGATCACTATAATAATAATAATAATAATAATAATAAATATAGTTATTATTAATATAATAGTAATTGCTTCATTGTAAGATATAAGTTTAGTGTAGCCTGAGTGAACAGTGTGCTTACAAAGTGCACAGTAGTGTACAGTCATGTCCCAGACTTGGCACTCACTCACCACACACTCACTCAGACAACTTCCGGTTCTACAAGCTTTATTCATGGTAAGTGCCCTTCATCAGTGTACCATTTTTCTTTTCTTTTTTCTTTTCTTTTGAGTTGGAGTCTCATTCTGTCACCCAGAATGGACTGCAGTGACCGCTCCGGCCACCGCAGCCTCGACCTGCTGGGCTCCAGTGATCCTTCCGCCTCAGCCTTCCAAGTAGCTGGAACTAGAGGCACGCGCTACCACACCTGGCTAATTTTTTGACTTATTGTAGAGATGAGGTCTCGCCAAGTTGCCCAGGTGGGTCTCGAACCCGCAGGCTCAGGCAATCCACTAACCTCGGCCTCCCAAAGCACGGGATTACAGGCTGAGCCACCAAACCCAGCCAGTGTACCATTTTTCATCATATGCACATACACATATACATAGAGAGTGCCAAAAAAAAGTATACAAATTTTAAGAAAGGATAAAACTCTATTAAAATTGTAATACTCTGCTGGGCATGTTGGCTTACACCTATAATCCCAGCACTTTGGGAGTCCGAGATCAGAGATTGCCCGAGTCCAGGGGTTTGAGACCAGCCTGGGCAACTTGGTGAGACTTCATCTCTACAGTAAATCAACAAATTAGCCAGGCATGGTGGCACGTGCCTGTGGTTCCAACTACTCGGAATGCTGAGGTGAAAGGATTGCCTGAGCCCAGCAGGTCGAGGCTGTGATGGCCATGAGTGAGCCACTGCATTGCAATCTGGGCAACAGAATAGACTTCTCAAAAAAAAAATTGTAAACTGGGCTCGGTGGCTCAGCCTGTAATCCCGCGCCTTTGGGAGGCTGAGGTGAGTGGATTGCCTGAGCCCACGGGTTCGAGACCTGCCTGGGCAGTGAGACCTCATCTCTACAATAAATCAAAAAAATCAACTGGGCGTGGTAGCGCATGCCTGTAATTCCGGCTACTTGGAAGGCTGAGGCAGAAGGATCGCCGGAGCCCAGCAGGTCGAGGCTGCGGTGGCCGGGAGCGGCCACTGCACTCCAGTCTGGGCGACAGAGAGAGTCTCCAACTCAAAAAAAAAAAATTGTAATACTCAATATATACCGATAATAAGAGATGACTACAACTCACATTTGACTTCTGCAGTCACATTGCTACCATAATACAATTCAACTTTGAAAGTAATACATAAATAACTATCATCTCTTAAAATGTGTAGACATTGTTTTGGCATCTTCGGTGTATAGGAGTCTCACTCTGTCACCCAGGCTGGGGTGCAGTGACATGATCACGGCTCACTGCAGCCTCAATCAGCTAAGCTCAGGTCACCCTCCCACCTCAGCCTTTCAAGTAACTGGAACTACAGGTGCGCGCCACTCTGCCCAGCTAATTTTTTGATTTATTGTAGAGACGATGTCTTGCCACATTGCCCAGGTTGGTCTCAAATTCCTGGACTCAGGCAATCCTCTTGCCTCAGCCTCCCAAAATGCTAGGATTACGGGCATGAGCCACTGTGCCCAGTCTTTTATACCTTATTTTTGTATTTTTTATTTTTTTTTTGAGTTGAAGTCTCACTCTGTGGCCCAGACTGGAGTGCAGTGGCCGCTCCCGGCCACCGCAGCCTCAACCTGCTGGGCTCCGGCGATCCTTTCCGCCTCAGCCTTCCAGGTAGCCGGAATTACAGGCATGCGCTACCACGCCCAGCTGATTTTTTGATTTATTGTAGAGATGAGGTCTTGCCGCCCAGGCGGGTCTCGAACCCGTGGGCTCAGGCAATCCACTCACCTCAGCCTCCCAAAGGCGTGGGATTACAGGCTGAGCCACCGAGCCCGGCTCTATACCTTATTTTTACTGTACCTTTTCTATATGTAGATACACAAATACTTAGCATTGTGTTCCAATTGCCTCCAGTACTTAGTGACATGCTGTATAGGTCTGTAGCCCAGGAGCAGTGGGCTACACTATGTAGCTTAGGTGTGTGAATACACGCTATGAATGTCACACAATGATGAAATAAATGCTGTCACACCCCAAACTGAAACCACTCGATGATCTATTAACAGGAAAACAAACACTTGCAGTATGTTTATATGATGGAAGATGACCCATCAATACAAGAGATGAATTACTGATACCAGCAACGGCATAGATGAATCATACAGACATTGCTCTGAGTGTAAGAGGCTGGATATAGTGTATGATTTCATTTACACGGGGTTCTAGAAAACGCAAAATGAATCAATGGCCATATATCAGAATAAGATAGCCAGCAGGAGGGTGGCGGAAATGATTAGATTGACTGGAAAGAGGAGCATTGGGGAACCTTCTGGAGTGATGGAAATGATTCTATCTTGTTTTGGGTGGTGATTGCAAACTCTTTGAACAGTATACTTAAGAACTCTCAGTGTTATTGCATGTAAATAACATCTTAAACCTTGGAGTCCCCCACAAGCCTGTTCAAACTCTCTCCATGACTCACTTTTACCCTTAGGAAAAAATCCATGGTGCCCACTCTGGTCTCCAAAGCCCTGTGTGGCCTGGCCTCTCCCCCACCCCTAACAGTGTCGTCAGCCACATTTTCCTTTGCTTTCTTTTCTCCCAGTACTCAGCTCTCCTGATTTTTCTCACACAAGTCAAGTGTGTCCCTGCCTCAGGGCCTTTGCACTAGCTGTTCCCACTGCCTGAAATGCATTGTCCCCAGATGTTTACTTCCCTAGAGAGGCCTTTAGTCACCATCCCATCAACATACCCACCCCTCCCAACTGCTCTATCTCTTTCTCTTACCTGTCTTTATGCCAAGGTATTTCTCCTATTTCGTTCTTCATTTATTTGTTTAATGTCCGTTTCACCCTACTGGAATGTCCGCTCCACGAGGGCAGGGACTCTCTCCTGGTCATGGCTGTATCTTCAGAGTTCAGAGTGATGCCTAGCACATAACTGGCCCTCAAGAAACATTTGTTGCATACATTGATTGGGTGAAAGAGTAACTGTGGAGCAGGCAGATGGAGATGCAGCCTTGACATTCAATGTGAAGTCCGAATGGGAGAGTTAGTTGGAACTGGGGGTACATGCTCGCACAGGATCAAACTCTTCAATACATATGCATGCAGCAGGAACTACAGCTAGAACTGGGGACAGGCGTTAAGTAAGACATAAACGCCTGGGCATGGTGGCTCACACCTGTAATCACAGTATTTTGGGAGGTGAAGGGGGAAGGATTGCCTGAGCCCCAGGATTTGAGACTAGTCTGGGCAACATGGTGAGATCTCGTCTCTACAATAAATAAAAAAAAATTAGCCAGGCGGGTTGGTGCACACCTGTAGTTTCAGCTATTTAGAAGGCTGACGTGGAAGGATTACCTGAGCTCAGCACGTTGAGGCTGTGGTGGCCATGAACATGCCACTGCACTCCAGCCTAGGCAGATTCGACTAAAAAAAAAAAAAAAAAAAAAAAAAATATATATATATATATAATATAGTATGACTGCACATATATGTGTCACCACGCAACTATTCTTTTAGTTTGTGCACATTTTTTCAGAGTCATCATGCCTCCTTTTGTCCTTGTGGTTTTTGCTTAATATTATATTCCTGAGATTCTTCCAGGAATGCTCTTAATTTTCACCATTGTATAGTATTCTATGTATGACGATCATGTGATTTATTTACCTATTTTCTTGGGAACGGGCATATGGCTTGTTTCCTGATTTTTTTCTTTTTTTTTGAGTTGGAGTCTCACTCTGTTGCCCAGGCTGGAGTACAGTACACACTCATGGCCACCTCAGTGTTGACCTGTTGGGCTCCTGTGATCCTTCCGCCTCAGCCTTCCAAGTAGTCAGAACTACAGGCAGGCGCAACCATGCCCAGCTAATTTTTGATTTATTGCAGAGATGAGGGCTCACCAAGTTGCCTGGGCTATTCTCGAACTCGTGGGCTCAGGCAATCCACTCGCCTCAGCCTCCCAAAGTGCTGGGATTATAGGCTGAGCCACTGAGCCTGGCCTGTTTCCCGATTGTTTGGCTGTTACTTACATGCTGCCCAGACCGTTCCTGTACTTGGCTCCTGATGCACACATGCAGGAAATGTTGAAGGTACCTATGTAAGAGCAGAATTACTTGGTCATAAGTATGTGCACCTCTGGCTTTATCTAATATTTTGAAGCGTTTTTCAAGGTGGTCATACCAATGGCATGTTTCCCCAGCGTGCAAAAGAGTTTCTGTTGTCCTTTGTCCTCACTAACACTTGATATTCTCAAATTCATTTTTGTCAGTCTGGTAGTTTTAATTTGCTTTGTCTTGATTACTAATGAGGTTAATCAACACTTTACACGTTTGCTGGGCATTCACACAAAAATAAAATCTATGTATTTCTTTTCCTCTTTTTTCTCTTTGAGTTGGAGTCTTACTCTGTTGCCCAGGCTGGAGTGCAGTGGCATGCTCATGGCTACCACAGCCCTGACCTGCTGGGCTCAGGTGATCCTTCCACCTCAGCCTTCCAAGTGGTTGGAACTATAGGCATGCACCACCATGTTCAGCTAATTTTTTGATTTATTGTAGAGATGAGGTCTTGCCGTGTTGCCCAGGCTGATCTTGAACCCGAGGGCTCAGCTAATCCTCTCGCCTCTGCCTCCCAAAGGGCTGGGATTACAGGCATGAGCCACCACACCCAGGCAAGCTATGTATTTCTACGTGAGTGTGAATGTACAGAAAACAATTAGAGAGACTGCACACCAAGATGATATCAGAGATTCTCTCTAAGAAGAAGAGTGGGGTTCAGGTGCAGTGGCTCAAGCCTGTAATCCCAGCACTTTGGGAGGCCAAGGTGAGAAGATTACCTGAGCTCATGGGTTCGAGACCAGCCTGGGCAACATGGTGAGACCTTGTCTCCACAATAAATAAAAAAATTAGCCAGGCGTGGTGGCGCATGTCTGTAGTTCCATCAACTTGGAAGACTGAGGTGGAAGGATTGCCTGAGCCCAGCAGGTGGAGGCTGTGGTGGCCGTGAGCGTGCCACTGCACTCCAGTCAGGGTGACAGAGTGAGACTCTGACTCAAAAAAAAAAAAAAAAGGAAAAGAAAAAGAAAAAGAAGGGGAGTGGAAAAAGAGGGCTGTGGTGCAAATTTTTTGTTTGTTTTGAATGTATTTACAACAAAAATGATGTAATATACTTCTTATAAAATTAACATACAAATTAAGCAATATCTAGATTAGTATGCATAATTGATCCCATTTTTATGAAAAAGTTGTACATAAGCACATGCGCACACACATATATCTCTTATGTGTTAAGAGTGTTTGTTGGGGCTGGGTTCGGTGGCTCAGCCTGTAATCCTGCGCTTTGGGAGACCGAAGTGAGTGAATTGCCTGAGCCTGCAGGTTCGAGATCCGCCTGGGCAACTTGGCGAGACCTCATCTCTACAATAAATTAAAAAAAAATTAGCCAGGCGTGGTTACGCGCACCTGTAGTTCCAGTTACTCGGAAGGCCAAGGCTGAAGGATCGCCGGAGCCCAGCAGGTCGAGGCTGTGGTGGCCGGGAGCGGCCACTGCACTTCAGTCGGGGCGACGGAGTTAGACTCCAACTCAGAAAAAAAAAAAAGAGTGTTTGTTGGGCAACCCCCTCGGGTCCCCTCTCACTGTGGGAACTTTTCTGTCTTCTCAGTAATCCTGCTTTAAAAAAAAAAAAAAAGCGTGTTTGTCGGCTAGATGTGGCTCAGCCTGTAATCCCAGCACTTTGGGAGGCCGAAGCGTGAGGATTGCCTGAGCCCAGGGTTTCAAGACCAGCCTGGGCAACTTGGAGAGACCTCATCTCTGCAATAAATCACACATACACACAAAAACAAAATAAAACTAGCCAGGCGTGGTAGCGTGCATCTGTAGTACCACCTACTTGGAAAGCTGAGGCAGAAGGATCGCCAGAACCCAGCAGGTCGAGCCTGCGGTGGCCATGAGCATGTCACTGCACTCCAGCTTGGGTGACAAGAATGAGACTCAAAAAAAAAAGAGTGGTTGTCTGTGAGGAGATGGGGACACAGCTAAGAGGTGGTGATGGTAAGGAGGATGGAGAAGATGGGGTGGTATATTTTACTGTTCATATTATGCATATTATTCACATTATGTTCATGTTATTATGCATATCATTTTATGCATCTTTACACTGAATATTTTCTTCAATTTTTAATGCAAGAGACAGTATTTCTAGTACTTAGTTTTGTGTGTGTGTGTATTGGATTTGTCTCACTCTGTCGCCCAGGTTGGAGTGCAGTGACATGACCACAGCTCAAGCAATCTTATCACCTCAGCTTCCTGAGTAGTTGGGACTACAGGTGCACACCGCCACATCTTGCTAATTTTTTGATTTTTTGTAGAGATGAGGTCTCCCTTTGTTGCCTAGGCTGGGTTTTTTTTTTTTTTTTTGAGTTGGAGTCTCACTCTGTCGCCCAGACTGGAGTGCAGTGGCGGTTCCCGGTCACCGCAGCCTTGACCTGCTGGGCTCTGGTGATCCTTCCGCCTCAGCCTTCCAAGTAGCTGGAATTCCAGGCGCGTGCTACCACGCCCAGCTAATTTTTTTGATTTATTGTAGAGATGAGGTCTCCCCAATTTGCCCAGGTGGGTCTCGAACTCACGAGCTCAGGCAATCCACTCGCCTCAACTTCCCAAAGAGCTGGGATTACAGGCTGAGTCACTGAGCTCGGCCGCCCAGGCTGGCTTTGAACTTCTGGGCTCAAGCCATGCTCCTTCCTTGGCCTCCCAAAGTAATGGGATTACAAGCATGAGCCACCATTTCTAGCTGCAAATTATCTTTTTTTGGGTCTGAGTCTCACTTTGTTGCTCAGGCTGGAGTGCAGTGGCACTCTCACAGACACCGCAGCCTCAACCTGCTGGGCTCAGACGAATCTTCCACTTCAGTCTTCCAAGCAACTGGAACTACTGGCATGCACCACCACGCCTGACTAATTTTTTTGATTTATTGTAGAGATGAGGTCTCGTTAAGTTGCCCAGGCTCATCTGGAACACTTGGTCTCAGGCAATCCTCTCACCTCAACAAATTAACTTTTTTAAAGTTCAAAATGTTTCGGGTACGGTGGTTTATACCTGTAATCCCAGCACTTTGGGAGGCGGAGGCGAGAGGATTGCCTGAGCCTAGGGTTCAAGACCAGTCTGGGCAACTTGGTGAGACCTTGTCTTTTAAAAAATACATAAATAAATACAAATTAGAAAAACAAAGTTCAAAATTTTACAAAATTTTGTAAGCTACAAAAATTTTTCTGAGGCTTCATTCAAGATATCCAAATTTTCTGTTGATCATCACAGGTATGAAAAGTAAAACAAGGCTCCCATGACCTAGCACTTATCTAACCCCCCTCATTTGGTAACTTCGACATGCACAGCACACACCACAAGAACGTTGGACCACGGTTGTGATGGAGTTGGTCGAGGTCCCTTCTTACTGTTGGGGTCTGGGAAGAAAATGATAAGCACAGCCAGCACAATGATATATTTTATTATAAATTTCTGGGTTGTGTGTGTGTGTGCTTGAGTTGAGGTCTTACTCTGTCACCTAGTAGCATGATTATGGCTCACCACAGCCTCGACATCTTGGGCTCAGGTGATGGTTCTGTTTCAGCCTCCTGAGAAGCTGGGACTACAGGCGCGTGCCACCACACCCAGCTAATTTTTTTATTTTTTATAGAGATGAGGTCTTGCTATGTTGCTCAGGCTGGTCTTGAACTCCTGGGCTCAAGCAATCTTCCTGTCTCAGCCTCCCAAAGTGCTGGGATTACAGGCATGAACCACCACACCTGGAAAATCTCTGTTTATTAATTTAAAACTGTGTTGTACAATATGGTAGCCACTCACTGCATGTGGTTATTTAAATTCCATTCCTTGGTCACACTACTCCCATTTCAAGGGCCCAACAGTCACTGGGGGCTAATTGCTGCCATATTAGATAGTACAGATTATAAAATATTTACATCAGTGTGGAAAGCTCTAACGGACAGTACTGATTTAAAACATATTAATAGACAGGGTGTGGTGGCTCACACCTGTAATCCCAGCACTTTGGGAGGCTGAGGCAGGAAGATTGCTTGAGTACAGGAGTTTGAGTCCAGCCTGGGCAACATAATTAAAACTCACCTCCAACAACAACAACAACAACAACAAACAAATTAACCAGGCAGGGTGGCGCGTGCCTGTAGTTCTAGTAATTTGGGATGCTGTGGGGGAAGGATCGCCCGAGCCCAGGAGGCCAAGGCTTCTGTGAGCCGTGATCATTATGATTGTGCTACTGCTGCACTCCAGTTTGGGTGACCCGGTAAGGCCCCAGCTCAATAAATAAAATATAATACAATATAATAATATATGGACATTATTCTCATTCACTCCCCATTCAAGAGGATTTTCACCATGGGAGGGCATTCTTTCTTTTTTCTTTTAAGAGGGCATTCTTATATTTTAAGTACTAGAGACGTCAAGGAAAGGTTGCTGAGTGGATGACTCCATTGCTTTATTATTTATTTGTTTATTTATTCGTTTGAGTCATGGTCTCACTGTGTCGCCTAGGCTGGAGTACAGTGGCACGCTCACAGCCACTGCAACCTCCACCTGCTGGGCTCAGGCGAATCTTCCACCTCAGCCTTCCAAGTAGCTGGCACTACAGATGTGTACCACTGTGCCCGGCTAATTTTTTGATTTGTTGTAGAGATGAGGTCTTACCAAGTTGTCCAGGCTGTTCTCGAGCTTCTGGGCTCAGGCAATTCTTCCATTTCTGCCTCTCAAAGGGCTGGGATTACAGGTGTGAGCCACCATGCCCGGCCCCCATCACTTGAAGAAGTGTGTACCGTGTGATCTGAGCGCATCCTTCTGGGACCTGCCAGCCAGATACCACCCCCACCCCCGCCACCCGCATCTTCCCATCCATTTAACCCCCGCCCCCCCGTTCCCCTGCCCTGGTCAAACTGGTTTACGAAACCCCTCTTGGAGAAGTCCAGTCTTGCAGGCAGCCGGGCCCTGCCTTTGTGTGGCCGTAATCGGGTTATTTATGGGGGCTGGAGACGATTCTCCAAGAAGATGAAAGGTCTGATGGTTAAGGAAAGCAGAGGCTCGGAGGGGCAGGTTTCTCTCGAGAGCAATGACTCTCCAGCCAGGATAAATCACTGGGGACCATTAAACCTTCAAGAGACGTGCTCGTAAACCCGCTCGAGGCTCACAAACCACATTCTCTCCCAGAGCGGCCCATGCGGACAGGGGCTCACGCGCGGCTCGTTCCAAGCCACCAGCCAGTCTCAGTGTAACCCTCCTGCGTTCTCTGCCCAGAGACACTGAACCAGAAAATCACTTTCAAAGTCACCCTTTCGGGTGGCCAACTGTCCCTGTTTGCCTGAAACTAAACGGTTTCCCAGGACACGAGACCAGGAAAATCCCAAGCAGGCCTGAATGAATGAGTCACCGTCTCCTCTGTAGTTTGGGGACAAGCTATGCGTGGAAGTCAGTAGGACCACTGAATGCTTTCATATTAGCTCCCATCTATTGGACCCTACTAACTATGTGCCAGGTGCTGGGCCAAGAGAGCTCTTATTTTCCTTTTCTTCTTTAATTTTCAAAACAAAACAGGCTTGGTGCTAGTATGATCCCCATTTGACAGGTGAGGAAACTGAGGCTCAGAAGGCTGAAGTGACTTTCCCAAGGTCACATCTTAAATGGTGTCTGCGTCTCCGTAGCCCATGCCTGGAATTGCTCTAATTCTTCTTCCTCGTCTTTTTAAACCTGCCTCCTCCACACGCCGGGATTTCTGCTGTCTCTAGAAGCTTCCCACAAAAAGAGTTGTTGGAAGAAAGCATACGTCTGTTGTTAACTGAGAAGTCGCACTTGCAGCTAAACTTCAACTGCATGTTTAAATAGTCAAGTCTAATTTTCCAGAATTGTCTGAACCCTTTCATGGACAAGAGACAAGTTGGAAGGAGGGTCCATAAATCACTCACAGACCTACATTGGCCGAGGCTGTACAAACTGGGTCCTGCTCGCCTGACCACTTGGGAGCACAAGAGATAGGATGGGGAGGATTTCCTCACCAAACTCAGAGCAAGCTGGGAGTTAGAGCACTGTGACCACATTGCAACCCTCAAGCACTGCTTTACTTGAGTGGTCTAGAGGGGCGAGAGTCATGGATGCTCTGCCCTGATCCTCAGTACTGGCTGACAGATCACTTTATTTTTATTTATTCATTTATTTTGAATCAGATTCTCACTCTGTCGCCCAGACTGGAGTGCAGTGGCACTCACATGGCTACTGCAGACTTGCTGCTGGGCTCCAGCGATCCTTCCACCTCTGCCTTCCAAGTAGCTGATACCACAGGTACGAGCCATCACAGTCGGCTAATTTTTTTGCTTTATTGTAGATGAGGTCTCAGTAAGTTGCCCACGCTGGTTTCGAACCCATAGGCTTAGGCAATCCTCTCGCCTCCACCTCCCAAAGTGCTGGGATGACAGGTATGAGCCACCACACTCAGCCAGATCACTTTTATTGAGGGCTTACTATGTGCTGGCAACACTTGCTTTCACTCACTCACTACATCTAACTGTCCGTGAAATAGACAAGATCGGCACCCAGCACAGAGATAAGGAAGTGGAGTTGTGGGGAGATTTATCCAGACCAGTGGTTGCAAGCAGGGAGGTTTCCCCCTCAGGGCACCTCAGACAGTGTCTAGACCCATTTTTGATCATCACAGCTTGGGGTGGGGGTGCTGCTGGCATCTAGTGGGGGGAGGCCAGAGATGTGCTCAACATCCTACACTTCACAGAACACCCCCCCCCCCAGTACAAACCGATGTCCCCAAATGTCAACAGCTCTGAGGCTGTGGAACTCTAAAGAACAGAGTCTCATGTCCTGGGGAGGCCCCTCACCCCAAAGCTCAAGGGACTCACACGTGTAGCAAGAGCAGAGTAGCAATTAGATCCCACTTGACCTGACCCTCCTGTGCTCTGGAGAACAGTAGGTCCACTCAAGAGGGTATGAACTTTTTTTTTTTTTTTTGAGTCGGAGTCTCACTCTGTCGTCCAGGCTGGATTGCAGTGGCATGCTCACAGTCACCGCAGCCTCGACCTGCTGTGCTCAGGCAATCCTTCCACCTCAGCCTTCTAAGTAGATGGAACTACAAGGCATGTGCCACCATGCCCAGCTAATTTTTATTTATTTTTTATTTTTTTATTGTAGAGACGAGGTCTCACCAAGTTGCCCATGCTGGTCTTGAACCTGTGGACTCAGGCAATCCTCTCACCTTGGCTTCCCAAAGTGCTGAAATTATAGGTGTGAGCCATCATGCCTGGCTGAGTATATGGTTTTCTTGATGTTTGATCCTGGAACATTGCCAGGCACAACATAGGTATCCAGTAAATGTTTGTTGAATAAATTAATGAGTATTAAGAGCTGTCATTGATGGCTTTCTATCTGCCAGTGACCAAGATGAGTCTATCACCAGCATCCTTTCACTGGATCCTCAGAATATACCTCGGAGGTAGTAGGTACTGCCATTCCTAGTCTTATTTTACAGAGTGAGAGATGGGACAAAGAGAGACAAGCTTCCACGCCAGGGTTACACAGCCGGGCAGTGATTGAGTGCTTTTCTGTTCATGGTGGTCCAACGGGAACTTCTTTTTTTTGAGACAGGGTCTCTCTCTGTCGCCCAGGCTGGAGTTCAGTGGTGCAATCATAGCTCACTGCAGCCTCAAACTTCTGCGTTCAAGCCTTCCTCCTGCCTTAGCCTCCCAAGTAGTTAGGACTACAGACATGTGCCACCACACCTGGCTGAATTTTAAACATTTTTTTTGTAGAGACAGGGTCTCACTATGTTGCCCAGGCTGGTCTCAAACTCCTAGCCTCAAGCAGTCCTCCTGCCTTAGCCTCCCAAATTGCTGGAATTACAGACTGGAGCCACTACGCCCGGCTCCCAGTTGAACTCCTTACTGTACCACCTGACACCACAATCTCTGCAAACAAGAACAACTTCCAGGGCTCCCATGGAAGATTTTCTCACTGTCCAGGGGTTTTAGCACTGGCTCCCGCCTTTAAAAAAATTATTTAGTTTTGACGCAGATAGATGCCATATATATATTCTATGAATAAAAAGACTTCTGGAAACAGCTCTTGAAATGGCCCCAGTGGCAAAGCTGTGTTGTGACCAGAAATGAAAAGTTTAAAATAAGATTTGAGCCGGTGAGGAACCAGACAGAGGTTACGGGTCTGTCTCATGGATGGCAGATTTCTCCAAAAACCGAAAGCACCTTTGACAAGAGAAAAAGGCAGTTTCCCACCCCAGGGACGCAGCCTTGGCTTCCCCAGGGACCATCCTCAGAACGTTTTAAGAGTCCACCCGAGATGTGAGCTGGCCATTGTATGTCCATTTTATGACATCTTTTTATATTCCGCAGGAGAGGATTCTGAATAAAAATGAGTTGGGCTTTTAGGGCTGCTTTTTATTATGAGCGTTTGGTAAAAAACATCCTTAATGAGGTGTTAAGAGTCATCCTGCATCCTATTGTGGGGGAGGCCTGGGACCTCATAAACGCCTGAAAAGCCACAGGGCGATTTATGGTCCTTGATGCCAACCCCTTCCTGACAAAACGCTGCATCTTGAGTTCTCAGGCAGGCGCTTCCTGCAATTTACACGCCCAAGCTGCTTCCACCACAATCTGCATCCAACCTGATGAAAGTTCAACCCAGAATCCCAGTTTACCCCAAATCAATCTGATTTTCCATTGACTTTGGAACGAAGGCTTGGCTTCTAGAAATGGGTCACGTATCTCCTTACCGGTGAGGAATTTAACAGTGATGGTGCCGGTGAGGAAAAAAGCAGTCAAACAACAACGACAAAACCGCTTTGTTTGTTTGCAAGGGAGAGGAGTCCCTTGACGAATACTGTGATATCTGAGCCATTGGTTAATATCTTTCCTGAAACAGAACTCAGTCAAGGCTGAGAGTGTCCCTCTAACTGCTAGAAAGATATGCTCCCTATGGTCACACAAAAACCCGCACACACGTTTATGGTAGTTTTATTCATAATCGTCAAAACTTGATAGCAAAAAACATATCCAGTACGTCAATGTATAAATAAACTGTGGTATGTATAGACAATGGGATATTATTCAACAATAAAAATAAATAAATGGTCAAGCTATGAAAAGACATGGAGGAAGTGTAAATGCAGATTACTAAGGGGAAAAAAAGTCACTATGAGAAAGCTACTTGGTGTGTGATTTCAACTATATGACATTCTGGAAAAAAGACAAAACTGTAAAACAGCAAAAATGTCAGTGTTGGCCAGGGGTTAGAGAGGAGGGTGGGATGAACAGGCAGAGCTCAGAAGATTTTTAGGGCAGTGAACTTATTCTGTAGGATAGCATAATGGTGGACACATGTCACTGTACATTTGTCCAAATTCACAGAATGCACAAAACCAAGAGTGGATCTGAATATAAAGTGTGAACTTTGGGAGATATTTTCTTTTCATTTTTTGTTTTTATTTTTATTTTTTGGAGACGGAGTCTCACTCTGTCACCCAGGCTGGAGTGCAGTGGTATGCTCATAGCCACCCCAGTGTCGACCTGCTGGGCTCCGACAATCCTTCCATCTCAGCCTTCCAAGTAGCTAGAAATGCAGGCACATACTACCACATCTGGCTAATTTTCAATTTATTGTAGAGATGAGGTCTCGCCAAGTTGCCCAGGCAGGTCTCAAACCCGCAGGCTCAGGCAATCCATTCGCCTCAGCCACCCAAAGTGCTGGGATTACAGGCTGAGCCACCAAGCCTGGCCTTTTCTTTTTTTTTGAGTAGGAATCTCCCTCTGTTGCTCAGGCTTGAGTGCAGTGGCATGCTCATGGCTACTGCAGCATCGACCTGCTGGTCTCAGGCAATCAATCCTTCCACCTCAGCCTTCCAAGTAGCTGGGACTACAGGAGTGCGCCACCACGCTTGGCTAATTTTTTGATTTATGGTAGAGATGAGGTCTTGCTAAGTTGTCCAGGCTGGTTTTGAACCCTGGGCTCAGGCAATCCTCTCACCTCCATCTCCCAAAGTGCTGGGATTATAGGTGTGAGCCAACGCGCCCCGTTGGTTAACATTCAAATGTCAGTATAGGTTCACTGATTGTAACAAATATGCCAGTCTGGCACAGGATGTCGACATTGCACAAGTCTGCATGTATTGGGGCAGGGGAGCACATAGGGGTGTTTATACTCAGTTTTGCCCTGAACCTAAAACTTTTCTAAAGAGTAACATTTATAGTCAGGTGCAGTAGTTCATGCCTGTAATCCCAGCACTTTGGGAGGCAGAGGTGAGAGAATTGCCTGAGCCCATGGATTTGAGAACAGCCTGGGCAACTTGGCAAGATCTCATCTCTACAATAAATAAAAATACAGACCATATCTGTAGTTCCAGCTACTTGAAAGGCTGAGGCAGAAGGATTGCTTGAGCAAGTAGGGTGAGGCTGTGGCGGCTGTGAGCATGCCACTGCACTCTAGCCTGGGTGACAGAGTGAGACTCTGACTCAAAAAAAAAAGAGTAACATTTATTAAAATGCTCATCAATTGCAAAAAAAAAAGTAACACATTAATGCAAGATATTAATAACAAGGGAAATTGTACAGGGGAGCAGGCTGCATGGGAAATTTTTTTGTATTCTGCTCAAAATTTCTGTAAACTTCAAACTGCTATAAAAATAAAGTCTATGGATGATTAAAAAAAAAAAAGATACTCTACCTAGTAGTGATGAAAATCCCTGCCAGGCACGGTGGCCCATGCCAGTCATCCTAGCACATTGGTAGGCAGAGACAAGAGGATTGCCTGAGTCCCCGGGTTTGAGACCAGCTTGAGCAACATGGTGAGACCTCATCTTTACAATTAACTAAAAAAAAAAATCAGTCAAGTGTGGTGGTACACACTTGTGGTTCCAGCTACTTGGAAGGTTGAGGCGGAAGGATCACTTGAGCCCAGCAGGTCAAGACTGCAGTGGCTGTGAGCTTGCCACTGCACTCCAGCCTGGGCAACAGAGTGAGAGTCCGACTCAAAAAAAAAAAAAAAAAAGAAAATCCCAAACTGCATGATTCCACTTACTTGAGGCATCTAAAGTAGTCAGGTTCATAGAATCAAAGTGTAGAATGGGCTTGCACCCATTCCATGGGATTGCAGAATCACACCTTTAATCCCATCACTTGGGGAGGCTGAGGCAGGATTGTTTGAGGCCAGAATTTTAAGACCAGCCTAGGCAACATAGCAAGACCATGTTAGAAAAACAATAAGGGGGACTTACAATCAACTAATGAACGGGCATATAGCTTCAGTTACACAAGATGAACATGTTCTCGAGATCCGTGGGACCACATGGAGCCTGGAAGCCACAGGACTTTACTGGACACCTACAGATGCATGAAGAGGGTAGGTCTCATGTGACTTTGGGTGCTCTTGCCACCGTGAAATAAAATAAACCTAACAACAAATCAGCTCTGGGGGGTGATGACAACTACCTCAGGTTTAATCTTGAAATCTGTAGATTGAAGAAATAATTTAATCCTTTCTATTTTGCTTTTATTGAGTCAGAGTCACTCTGTTGCTCAGGCTGGAATGCAGTGGCATGCTCATGGCAACTGCAGCCTCAACCTGCTGGGTTCAAGTGCTCCTTCCACCTCAGCCTCCTGAGTAGCTGGAACTACAGGTGTGTGCCACCACACCCAGCTAAATTTTTTTATTTATTGTAGAGATTAGGTCTCGCCAACTTGTACAGGCTGGTCTCGAACTCCTGGGCTCATCAATCCTCTTGTCTCTGCCTCCCAAAGTGTTGGGATGACAGACTTGAGCCACTGCACCTGGTCCTATTTGGGAATCATTTTTTATTTTTGTTTTTTAAAATTCTTTTTTCAATAGATTTAGGGGGTTCACATGGTTTTTGGTTGCATGGTTGCATTGCATAGCGGTGAAGAAGTCCAGGCTTTAAGTGTACCCACCACTGCACTGTGCACGTTGTACCCGAGAGGGATTTTTTATTCCTTCCCTCTTTCTTTCTTTCTTTCTTTCTTTCTCTCTCTCTCTCTCTCTCTCTCTCTCTCTTTCTCTCTTTCTCTCTTTCTCTCTTTCTTTCTTTCTTTCTCTCTCTCTCTTTCTCTCTCTCTCTCTCTCTCCCTTCCTGCCTTCCTTTTAATAAAAACATGTAGGACACAGTATACATTGACCCTTTCTGTCTTCACTCAAGTAAATCTTACAATTGAATATTAATGGTTATTTTTCATTGCTGTTAAACTGTAATTTCAGGGTGGTTACAGTGGCTTATGCCTATAATCCCAGCACTTTGGGAGGCTGAGGTAGGAGGATTGCCTGAGCCCAGGAGTTTGAGACCAGCCTGGGCAACATAGCAAGACCTCGTCTGTGCGAAAAAATCAAATGCATAATACCTAAATTGTTAAATTATTATTCTTTATTTTTACTATAATTGACACTAATTTAACTAGGTGTAAAGTATGAGCCACGTGTTGTGAATGTATAATGCCACATAATCCACAAAATAACCTGTAAAGTGTGGATAACTATTAGCACGTCCATGGAATAGGTGAGATTTTTGAGCCTCAGAGAGGTTGAGTGACTCGCCCTTGATCACACAGCCTGCAAGCAAAAGAGCTGAGATATGAACCCAGGAATTTCTGACTGCAACAACTGTACCCCAAGCCATTCAACTTAAAGCTGCCTTTTGGGATGGCGTAAATGAGATTGACTGTGAGTTGTAAAGCTGTCTCTAAATGCCTTGTTAAGAGAGATGTGGCCCAGACATCACAGATTTTTGAGCAGAAGAAGGTTCTGGGAATTAACTAATTAAACAATCTGATTTTAGAATAATGAGGCTGAGAGCCCACCTCGGGTCATAAACTAGGATAGAGATGTCAGAGAAGAAGAAAGCTCCCCAGCTGTTCCCCAGGCTCCCTGCTCTGCTGCGGTTAAATACTCAGACCCAGGAGCCAGAAGCCTGAGCTCAAATCTTTGTTCCATTATTTAGTAGCTAAGAACCTTGAGCAAGATATCTCACAGATCTACACCTTAGTTTCTGCATCTATAAAATGGGATGGATAAGAGAAGGATTAAATGAATTTAAAACATGTGAAATGCTTAGAATAGTGCTCAACACATGATAACTTATAAATGTACCATTATTTTGGCCACTGCTAATATCCTTTAGAATCATACTATTCCTAGCAGATGAACTGAGCATTCAAAGACATCTTCCATGGGTACCGTTGTTATCTTTATTTCTTGGTAAACAGCTGACAATGAATTACCCTGTACAAATCATTTTTCTTTTTCTTTTTTTTTGTTTTGAGTCGGAGTCTCACTTCGTCGCCCAGGCTGGAGTGCAGTGGCACACTCATGGCCACCGCAGCCTCAACCTTCCAAGCAGCTGGGACTACAGGCACGTGCCACCATGCCTGGTTAATTTTCTTTCTTTTTTTTTTGTAGAGATGAGTTCTCACCAAGTTGTCCAGGCTGGTCTTGAACCCGTGGGCTCAGGCAATCCTCTCACCTTGGTCTCTCAATGTGCTGGGATTATAGGAGTGAGCCATTGTGCCTGGCCACAAATCATTTTTCTAAATCACTAGACTGATCATTTCACTGCCCTGAACACCGTTCCATACAATATTTACAAATCATATACTTGATAAGAAACTAGTGTCCACAATATATAAAGAACTCTTACCACTTAACAATTGTATCCTTTTTATTTTTATTTTTTTTTTGAGTTGGAGTCTCACTCTGATGCCCAGGCTGGAGTGCAGTGGCATGTTCACGGCCACTGCAGCCTTGACCTGCTGGTCTCAGGCAATCCTTCTACCTCAATCTTCCAAGTAGTTGGAGCCAAGGCAGGAGCCACCATGCCCAGCTAATTTTTTAAATTTCGATTTATTGTAGGAACAAGGTCTCTCCAAGTTGCCCAGGCTGATCTCAAAACCTCTGGGTCCAAGGCAATCCTCTCGCCTTGGCCTCCCAAAGTGCTAAGATGACAGGCTTGAGCCATTGCATAAGGCCCTGTGTTATTTTTTTTTTTTTTTGAGTTGGAGTCTCACTCTGTCACCCAGACTGGCCACTCCCAGCCACCACAGCCTCAATCTGCTGGGTTCCAGTGATCCTTCCACCTCAGCTTTCTAAGTAGCTGGAACCACAGGTGCGTGCTATCACGCCCAGCTACTTTATTGATTTATTGTAGAGATGAGGTCTCGCCAAGTTGCCCAGGTGGGTCTTGAACCCATGGGCTCAGACAATCCGCTCACCTCAGCCTCCCAAAGCATGGGATTACAGGCTGAGCCACTGAGCCTGGCTCCTTGTGTCATTTTTAAAGATGAAAGTCCAATTTAAAAAATCGGCAGCTGGGCATGATGGTTCACGCCTGTCATCCCAGCACTTTGGGAGGTGGAGGTGAGAGAATTTCCTGAGCCCAGGGGTTCTAGACTAGCCTGGGCAACTTGGCGAGACGTCGTCTCTACGATAAATCAAAAAGTTAGCTGGGCATGGTAGTGTATGCCTGTAGTCCCAGCTACTTTGAAGGTTGAGGTGGAAGGATCGCCTGAGCCCAGCAGGTTGAGGCTGTGGTGACCATGAGCGTGCCACTGCACTCCAGCCTGGGTGACAGAGTGAGACTTTGACTTAAAAAAAAAAAGGTCAAAAAATTTGAATAGATATTTTTCGAGAATAGATCTATAAACCGAAAAGATGCTGCGCACCATGTGTCACTAGAGAAATGCAAATCATAACTGCAATGAGATACCACCTCACACCCTCTAGAGTGGTTGTAATTTTAAAAAATGGACAGTCACAAATATTGACAAAAGTATAGAGAAATTGGAATGCTCCTACATTGCTGGTGGGAACATAGATGCAGCAGCCACTTAGGAAGAAATTTCGACAGTTTCTCAAAATATTAGTGAATTTCCATTTGACCCAGAAATTCCACTTGTCGGTATAAAGCCAAGAGAATTGAAAACATGCATCTAGCCGGGCTCGGTGGCTCAGCCTGTAATCCTGCGCCTTGGGAGGCTGAGGTGAATGGATTGCCTGAGCCCGCGGGTTCGAGACCCGCCTGGGCAACTTGATGAGACCTCATCTCTACCATAAATCAAAAATTAGCCGAGTGTGGTAGCGCGCGCCTGTAGTTCCAGCTACTTGGAAGGCTGAGGCGGAAGGATCACCGGAGCCCAGCAGGTCAAGGCTGCGGTGGCTGGGAGCGGCCAATGCACTCCAGTCTGGACGACAGAGTGAGACTCGACTCAAAAATAAAAACAAAAACAAAACAAAAAAATGCATCTATACAGAAATTTGTACCCAACCGTCTATGGCAGCATTATTCCTAACAGCCAAAAAGTGGAAGCAATCCAAATGTTCATTGACAAATGAATCCATAAAACATGGTCTCTCCCTACAGTGAGATATTATTCAGCCATCAAAAGGAATGAAGTGACCACTGGAGCAGAACGAAGGGCCCAGAAGTAAGCCCTGATGGATATGGTCAAATGATCTTTGACAAAAATGTCAAAACTACACAACAGGGAAAGGGCAGGCTCTTCAACAAAATGGTGCTGGGAAAACTGGACATCCACATCGAAAGAATAAAGATGAACCCTTATCTTCGTACACTGTATACAAACATTAATTCAAACATAAGACTTACAATTATGAAACTCCTAGAAGGAAGCACAGGGGAAAAGTTTCATGACATTTCAATGAGCAGTGCTTTCTTAGATTCAACATCAAAAGAAAAATAGACAAATGGGATCACACTCAACCTAGAAATGTCTGCTCAGCCAAGGAAACAATCACTGGGGTGAGAAGACAATCTAGGGAATGGGAGAAAATATTTGCAAATCGTATATCACAGAAGAAGTTAATATCCAGAATATATAAAGAACGCTTATAACTCAATAACAACAACAACAACAAAACTGATTTAAAAATGAGCATGCTGGGCACAGTGGCTCACGCCTATAATCCCAGTACTTTGGGAGGCTGAGGTGAGAGAGCTGTCTGCGCCCACCGGTTTAAGACCAGCCTGGGCAACTTGGTGAGACCTCATCTCTACAATAAATAAAAAAAAAAATTAGCTGGGCATGGTGGTGCATGCCTGTTGTTCCAGCTACTTGGAAGGCTGAGGTGAAAGGGTCATCTGAGCCCAGCAGATCAAGGCTGTGGTGGCTGGGGGTGTGCCACTAACATCCAGCCTGGGTGGCAGAGTGAGACTCCTACTGAAAAACAAAAAAACAAACAAACAAACAAAAAAGAAAATGTGGTATGTATACACCACAGACTACTGTGCAACTATAAAAAAGAATGAAATCCTGTCCTTTGCAGCAACTTGGATGCAGCTGGAGATCATTATCCAAAGTGAACTGACTCAGAAACAGAAAATCAAACACTCCATGTTCTCACCCATATGTGGGAGCCAAATAACTGCAAAGATAGAAATAATAGACACTGGGGACACCAATAGGGAAGGAGGAGGGAAGGGGACAAGGTTCAGAAACTACCTATTGGGAGCAATGTTTATTGTCTGGGGAATGGGCCACCTGAGACCCAATCCCCACCAGTACTCAATATGTCCATGTAACAAACATGAACTTGAACATCCTGGATCTAAAATAAAGAAGAAGAAAAAAAAATTACAATATGATATCACCTCACACTGTTATGATGGCCACTATCGAAAAACCAGAAAACGAGTGTGGGTGAGAAACTGGAACCCTTTAATGGTGTTGGTGGGAATGCAAAATGGTGTAACCACCATGGAAAACTGTATGGAAATTCCACAAACAATTAAAAATAGAACTGCCATTAGACCCAGCAACCCCAGTCCTGGGCATACGGCCAAAAGAATGGAAAATGCAATTTCAAAGAGATATTTGCAACACATTTGTGGCAGTATTATTCACACTAGTCAAGATGTAGAGGCAACGTAAAATGTCCATTGATGGATGAACGAATAAAGAAAATGTGATCTGCACAGAGAAGGGATATTATTCACCCTTAAAAAGGATGAAGAGCCTGTCATATGCTACAATATGGAAGAACCTCAAGGATATTATGCTACGTGAAATAAGCTGATCACAAAAAGACAACATCGCACGATTCCTCTTAGATGATGAAGCTGAAGTTATTAAATTCATGGAAGCAGAATGGAATGGTGGTTGCCAGAGCTGTGGGGAGGGTAAAACAGGGGTTGTTTTTTGCTTTTTCGGGGGGGGGATCGGAATCGCACTCTGTCCCCCAGGCTGGAGAGCAGTGGCACAATCACTGTTACTGCAGCCTTGACCTCCTGGGCTCAGGTGATCCTTCCGCCTCAACCTCCTGAGTAGCTGGGACTTCAGGCATATGCTGCAATGCCTTGTTAATTCTTAAACTTTTTTTTTGTAGAGACAAAGTCTCTACATAGGCTGGTCTCCAACTCCTGGGCTCAAGCAATCCTCTCATGTTGGCCTCCCAAAGTGCTGAATTACAGGCATGAGCACCATGCCTGACTGAAATGAGAAAGTGCTATAGATCTATTGTGCAACATTGTACACACACAATAATGTATACCCTCAAATTGTTTTTTTTTTTTTTTTTGGTTATAAAGCAAGTTTACTTCCACAGAGAGGTGTCTTTTTTTGAGTTGGAGTCTCACTCTGTCGCCCAGATTGGAGTGCAGTGGCCGTTCCCAGCCACCGCAGCCTCGCCTGCTGGGCTCTGGCGATCCTCCCGCCTCAGCCTTCTGAGTAGCTGGAATTACAGGCATGCACTACCGCGCCCAGCTGATTTTTTGATTTATTGTAGAGATGAGGTCTAGCTGCCCAGGCAGGTCTCGAACCCGCGGGCTCAGGCAATCCACTCACCTCAGCCTCCCAAAGGCTCAGGATTACAGGCTGAGCCACCGAGCCCGGCATAGAGAGAGGTGTCTTATGTTTATGCATGGAGAGGAAATAAGCAGAAACCTGGATATTCAATCTCTTCTTCTCCTCATGGAACTGGGTCCCCAAGTTCTCAGCAGCACCACGCAGTGCTTCACCACCTTTACTGGGGACCAAAGATGTTGGGATCATGAAGGGCCAGACTGGTCACCAGTTGTTCAAAGTCACCCAGGCTCCAGGGTGGAGGTGACAGATTTTCAGAGCCAACAGATGACCTGTTGTCAGGGCAGGGCTGATTGAAGGTGAGCAAGAGATCTGTCTGGTACTGGGTCAGTCGCAGCAAGGCCTGGTGCGGTGTCACATCCTTTGCTATCTGCTGGTTTTCCTTAGCTACCTGCTGCTTGCCAGAGAGGACCCAGGCTTCTTGACAGCAGCCTCTCAGGGCCAGGTTCTCCAAACTGAGAGGCTGCACAGACTCCACTTGGACAACCCTATCCCCTTGCACCCCGCCAACGTCCTCAAAGTGTTACCATGCAGTCACTTCACCCCGCATGTGGGCCTGCAGCTCCAGAAGTTCCATGATCAGGCTCTGGTCCGTCACGGGATGGCAGAAAACTTCTTGATTGTCCGGGACTGGTCAGAGCTCACTTACATCAATGACCCCGGGGGGCATGATGGTGGACAAGGCACCCCCGAACAGCGTATAGTCTCTCGTGGGCTCCATGGGCCTAAGACTAGGGTATGGACGTTAGAATGGTTTGAGAGAAACCCACATGGGGGTCACGTGGCATCCAACGAAAAGCAAAAAGAAACTGATAAAGCAAAAACAAACAAGCAAAGAAATGAATGAAGTGCTGACGCAGGTTACAACATGGGTGGACTCCAAAAACATGTGCTAAGTGAAAAAAGTCAAGCATAGAGGACTGAAGACTGTATGCTGTATACGGAATGTCCAAAGTAGGCAACCCACAGACAGAAGTCAGATCAGGACCCGGGGGAGGGGACAAGGGAGAGACTGCTGATGGGGGCTGGTTTTGGGATGAGGATGATGAAAACGTTCTCAAATTAAATAGTGGTAAGGTGGTACAACGCTGAATACACTTAAAAAAACCCACTGAATTGGCTGTGCTCAGTGCCTCAGCCTGTAATCCCAGCACTTTGGGAGGCCAAGGTGAGTGGATTGCCTGAGCCTGAGGGTTCGAGACCAGGCTGGGCAACTTGGTGAGACCTCATCTCTACAATAAATAAATCAAAAATTAGCCAGGTGTGGTAGGGCGCACCTGTAGTTTCGGCTACTTGGAAGGCTGAGGCAGAAGGATCACTAGAGTCCAGTAGGTTGACGCTGGGGTGGCCATGAGCGTGCCACTGCACCCCAACCTGGATGACAGAGTGAGAATCCAACTCGAAAAAACAAAAACCAAAAAGATCCCACTGAATTAGACACTCTCAAAGGGTAATTTTTTTTGGGGGGTGGGGTCATAGTTTCACTCTATTGCCCAGGCTGTAATGCAGTGGCATGATCATGGCTCACTGCAGCCTCTAACTCCTAGGCTGTGATCATCCCAACTCAGCCTCCAGAGTAGTTGGAACTACAGGCATGTGCCACCATACTTGGTTAATTTTTAAATTTTTGTAGAGTTGGTGTCTCACTGTGTTGTCCAGGCTGGTCTTGAACTCCTGGGGTCTAGCAATCCTCCTGCCTTGGCCTCCCAAAGTGCTGGGATTACAGGTGTGAGTTACTGTGCCTGGCCTAAAAGGGTGATTTAAAAATAGTAGATGAATGATATCTCAATAAAAAATAGTTCTGGGGGAAAATCCACATTGTCTGTTTAGCTTTCCAATGTGTCATTCTTTGCCACCTCTGCAATTTGGCTCCAGTGACATTTGCAGCCTCATCCTCAGTCATTTGTGTCATTTCACTCATGTGAAAGTCACAGCGGCCTTCCCCCTGCCCTTCCTTCCTGAGCACTTCCATCATAGTGTTGCTCAGAAGCATAATTAAATTTGTATCTGTTCTTTTTTTTTTTGAGTCGGAGTCTCACTCTGTCGCCCAGACTGGAGTGCAGTGGCCGCTCCCGGCCATCGCAGCCTTGACCTGCTGGGCTCCGGCGATCCTTCCACCTCAGGCTTCCAAGTAGCTGAAACTACAGGCGCGCGCTTCCATGCCTGGCTACTTTTTGATTTATTGTAGAGATGAGGTCTCGCCAAGTTGCCCAGGTGGGTCTTGAACCCGATACAGGCTGAGCCACCGAGCCTGGCTGTATCTCTTCTTCTTAAACATTTGCCCCTCTAATTAGACATCCTGGGTGCCAGGAGTAGGAATGTTTTGTTCACTTTTAGTTACTAGAATAGTGACTGGCACATAGTAGGCATTTAAATAGTGTTGAATAAATGATGGGAGTGAATAAGTGATTCATCTAAGATGGCATCAAATCTGGGCCAGAGAGATAGAGACCCGTTACCATCCCAGGAGACATTTTGGCATAGATGCACAGAGTAAGGCATAAAGAAGACATCCTGACCATCTAGATTAGGCTTACTTGCAGACTTGGCCATATGAGATTAGATCTTTGCAAAAGAATACAGTCGATTCTCTGTATCTGTAATTTCTGCATCCATGGATTCAAAGAACTATGGACTCAAAAACAACAAAAGTTCTGGTGTAGTGGCTTATACCTGTAATCCGAGAAATTTGGGAGGCGGAGGTGAGAGGATTGCTTAATCCCAGGGGTTTGAGACCAGCCTGGGCAACTCAGGGAGACCTCATCTCTAAAATAAATCTAAAAATTAGCTGGTTTGGGAGGCAGAGGCTAGAAAATTGCCTAAGTTCAGGGGTTCGAGACCAGCCAGTGCAACTTGGCGAAACCTTCTCTCTACAATAAACAAAAAAATTAGGCTGGGCGTGGTGGCTAAAGCCTGTAATTGTGGCACTTTGGGGGCCCGAGGTGAGAGAATTGCCTGAGCCCACGGGTTTGAGAACAGCCTGGGGAATTTGGCAAGACCTCATCTTGACAATAAATCAAAAAAATTATCTGGGAGTGATAGCGTACACCTGTAAGGCTGAGGTGGAAGGATCACCTGAGCCCAGCAGGTCAAAGCTGGGGTGGCCGTGAGCATGCTATGCACTCCAGTCTAGGTGACAGAGTGAGGTTCTGACTCAAAAAAAAAAAAAAAAAAATACAGCTTAACAAGTATTCACATAGCATTTACATAGTATTAGGTATTATTAGTGACCTAGAGATGATTTAAAGTATATGGAAGGATATGTGTAGGTTATATGGAAACACTATGCCATTTTTGAATTGGTGTCTCACTCTGTTGCCCAGACTGGAGTGCAGTGGCATGCTCACAGCTCACTATAGCCTTGACCTCCTGGGCTCAGGCAATCCTTTTTTATTTGCCTTGTGAGTAACTGGAGCTACAGGCGCATGCTACCATACCCAGCTATTTTTTTTCCGTAGAGGCCAGGTCTCGCTGTGTTGTCTAGGCTAGTCTTGAACTCCTGGGCTCAAATACTCCTCCAGCCTTGGCCCCCCAAATTGCTGGGATTACAGGTATGAGCCACCATGCTCAGCTAAGTCACAATTTCTTATTGAGGAATTCTCAGTGACTAGGATATTTCAATCAAAACTGAAGAACACAGAAAACTTTCTTCCCCAGAACAGACCAGCACATCTCATTACCCCTTCCCTCTTGCTTGTAAGACGTGGCTGCTTAAAAACGGATTCTAAGATACTTTGGATCTAGCATGTTCTAGAAAGCATGTTCAAGAGGAGTTGCTACAGTTAATACAGTGGTAAGAGCAGATTCCATTTGACTGCCTGGGTTCAAATCCTAGCCCTGTCATATCCTAGCCACGCAGTGTTGAACAAGTGAAGGTGCCTCAGTTTCTCTTATCTGTAAAAATATAAAACTTTTATTTTATTTTATTTTATTTTACTTGGAGTCTCACTCCTTCGCCCAGGCTAGAGGGCAGTGGCATGCTACAGCTACCCCACTGTTGACCAGCTGGGCTCCGGTGATCCTTTCATCTCAGCCTTCCAAGTAGCTAGAACTACAGGTGCACACTACCACACCCAGCTAATTTTTTGATTTATTGTAGAGACAAGGTCTCGCCAAGTTGCCTGGGCTGGTCTCAAACCTGCGGGCTCAGGCAATCCACTCGCTTTGGCCTCCCAAAGTGCTGGGATTACAGGCTGAGCCACTGAGCCCGGCCCAAACTTTTATAACAGATCTAAAAATCATTATAAAGATTAGAAGAGTGACAGGGGAGATGTCAGTATTAGGAAAGGCCGAGGGGTGTTGCCATTGAAGAGGAAGAGTGGCCAAAATTCATAACAAGCAGGCACTGCGCGCTACAGCAGGCAATGCACAGTGCAATTTTAATTTAAAGATCGACATTTAAACCATTCTCAGCTGGGCGTGGTGACTCACGCCTGGAATCCCAGCACTTTGAGAGGTGGAGGCGAGAGGATGACCTGAGCACACAGGTTCGAGACCAGCCTGGGCAGCATGGTAAGACCTCGTATCTACAATTAAAAAATCATGCATGGTGGCATGAGCCTGTGGTTCTTGGGAAACTGAGGCAGGAGGATTGCCTGAGCCCAGAGGGTTGAGGCTGTGGTGGCAATGAGTGTGCCACTGCACTTCAGTCTGGGTGACAGAATGCGACTCTGACTCAAAAACAAAAACAAAAAACCATATGCAAGACTTGGGAGAGGTATTTCCTGAATATCTGAGCTAAAGGAGATCTTTTTCAACCTTCCTTTTCTATTGCAGACTGCCTGGATCTTGACTTGCAATTTCTTTATCTCAATTTACATTTTGGTCCACCCTCACCACTAGAACGAAAGCCCATAATGACAGGGATGTTAGGGCCAGGCACCACGGCTCATGACTGGAATCCCAACACTTTGGGAGCAAGGGCAGGAGGGTCGCTTGAGGACAGGAATTTGAGATCAGCATGGACAACATAGCGAGATCCCATCACTACCAAAAAAAAGAAATTTTATTCTTGTTCATCTATGTATTCCCAGCCCAGAGCCAGACACATAGTAGGTACCAATAAACGTATGCTACATAAATTAATGATAGAGGATTTAGTGCCTGTCACCAGAGTCCCTGTACTAAAGTGGCTACTTACATTTAACTTTAAAGCAATTAAAGTTAAGTACAATAAAAAAGGCAGGTTCTGCAGCATGGTAGTATATTTCCAGTGATGAATACGCACGTGGCCCGTGGCTAGTAGGCGACTCCCTTGAAGAACAATTCTTCATCACAGAAAGTTCATTGATGGAGCTGATTGACATCAGTGGTTCTCAACTGGGGAAGAGTTTGCCTCCCAAGGGCGTTTGGTAATGTCTGGAGACACGTTCGGTTGTCACAGCTTGAAATATGCAGCTGGCATCGCGTATGTAGAGGTCAGGGTCGCTGCTAAATGTCCTTAAATGCCCAGGATGGTCCCAAAACAAAGAATGACATGGCCCAGAATGTCATGAGTTGGAGTCTCACTCTGTCGCCCCGAGCCAGAGTGCGGTGGCACAATTACAGGTCACTGCAGTCTCAACCTGCTGGGCTCAGGTGATCATTCCACCTCAGCCTCCTGCGTAATTGGGACCAGAGGCATGCACCTGGCTATTTTATTTTATTTTATTTTTTTTGTAGAGACAAGATCTTGCTGTGTTGCCCAGGCTGGTCTCTAATTCCTAGGTCAACCAATCCTCTCTCTTCGGTCTCCCAAAGTGCTGGGATTCCAGGTGTGAGTTACTGTCTCTGGCTGAAACATGGTTTATAGGAAGGCACTTGGGTGACAGCCTTCCCTTTATGACCAGAATGCCAAATTCCTTAGGATTTGGATGGGTTAATTTGCAATTAAAAGCCTGATAAGGACTTTTCAGTGTATGTGTATGTCCGGTTTCCTGGCTTGAATTCCTGGAATTCCTCATTACATTTTGAGTAGGATATTAAAATCCAGAAATCATTGTCAGGTTGTGTTCTCAAGGGTCCACCCCTCCCCGTGAGACCCTTATGGCTATGAGCCCATCACTCAGACCAAAAGGGACTTCCAGGACCAGACTATTCCAGATCAGGGGTCTGCACACTATGGTCCCTGGGGCCCAATCTGCCCATGAGCTCAGAACAGTTTTTTTGAGACAGATTCTCACTCTGACTTCCAGGCTGGAGTGCGGTTGCACGGTCACCGCTACCGTAGCCTTGACCTGCTGGGCTCAGACGATCCTTCCACCTCAGCCTTCCAAGTAGCTGGAACCACAGGCATGCACCACTACACCCAGCTAATTTTTTGACTTATTGTAGTGACAAGGTCTCACCAAGTTGCCCAGGCTGGTCTCGAACCCCTGAATTCAGGCAATCCTCTTGCCTCCGCCTCCCAAAGTGCTGGGATTACAGGCGTGAACCACTGCAGTCAGCAATCTTTTAATTGGATGAGAAACAATCAAAAGAAGAATAATAGTTTATGACACATGAGAATTAAATAAAATTTGAATTTCAGTGTCCATTAAAAAAAAGCAACCAAACTTAATTGGGACAGCCAGCACCATCATTTGTGTAGAAGTGTTGGCAATGGCTGCTTTCATACCACAGCACAGCCTTGAGTGATCCCACCCCAGAAGCCACATACCCTCCAAAACCCAAAACACTCCCCATCTGCCCTTTTGCAGAAAGAGTTTGCAAGTTTCTGTTCTAGATACGAAAGACCTTGGTGCATTTTTTTCCTTTCTCCTTCCTCCCTGCCCCCACCACTTGCCCTTTCTTTTATTTTCTTTCATTTTCTTAAGATCAAAATTATTCTGATAATTTGCAGGTGTAGACTCAGAGCAAATGACCAAATGGACATTCTTTGGGAAGCTGAGTGCGGAGAGGATTAACTGCCATGCAGGGGCGTTCATGTGAAAGATTCCTCTTAGATGAATTTAGGGAACAAAGACCCTGTGGTCAATGATTTCTGTGGGTATGAAAGTCCTTTTGTCAGTTTTGCAGCACGAATCATACAGTTACTGAATGCTCGGCTCCGCGGTAGTGTTCTTTTAATGCTTAACTCCATGACCTCACAAAAATAATTGCCGGGAAGCAAATTTACTTAGCCTTCTGCCTTTATTTGCCGACCAAGGGGCTCAGCCGCCAGCCATATTGTTTATGGAAATGCAAGTGGGGGTGGGGGGAGGGGAAGAATACAATTTGGCCAGGGAAGATGGATGTCTTGAAAGCCTCCGCGGATTTTGTCTTTGCTTTATAATTGGAGTCAGGATTTTGCTTCAAGTTACTCCTTACAGACCCCAGGAGGAAATCTCCCAGGGGGCCTCTACCCGCGCGTCCTATTAAACTCTTTCTCAATGGGTTGGCAGCTGGCTCTTACAATCCTTGTCATTTTTATGGCTCTCTGGTTATGATGAATATTGTAACTTGGCCCGTGAATGGGCTTTTTCAAATTCTGGAAATGTCTTTAGTCAGAAAGAGAGAAGTTGATTTTAAAATGATGCATATTCACTGGGAGCAGTTGTGGTGGTTTTTTTTTCCCTAAGTCCACAAGGGTTTTTGTTTTAGGATGCAACCTCAATGGTCATCAAGTCATCTGGGAGTTTTCAGAAACGGAAGCTTGCCTCTTGGAAGAAGACCCTGAAATAACGTGGTTTTGTCCCATACCCTCATTTTAGAAAACAGAACGGCTCTTGGATTACAGGGGAAATTACCCGGATCTGAGATTGCCGTGGCAGACAACAAAGTAGAGCTTTTTCCAGCCCTTTAATGCGAAATCCAAAACCTATGTTGACTGCAACTAGCAGAAAAAAGCAAATGAGCACACCCAAGGTACGAGTTAGCAAGGAGGACCACCAGGCCAGATTCGCCTTGTTATAAGACACCTGAAAGTACATTGAAGCCGGGCTTGGTGACTCATGCCTATAACCCTAGCACTTTGGGAGGTGGAGGCAAGAGAAATGCCTGTGTCCAGGGGTTTGAGACCAGCCTGGGCAACTTGGTGAGATCTCATCTCTACAATAAATAAAAAATGAGCTGGGTGTGGTGGCATGCGCCTGTAGTTCCAGCTACTTGGAAGGCTGAGGTGGAAGGATTGCCTGAGCCCAGCACTTTGGGAGGCGGAGGCAAGAGGAATACCTGAATCCAGGGGTTTGAGACAAGCCTGGGCAACTTGGCAAGATCTCATCTCTACAATAAATAAAAAATGAGGCAGGTGTGGTGGCATGCACCTGTAGTTCCAGCTACTTGGAAAGCCGAGGCAGAAGGATTGCCTAAGCCCAGCAGGTTGAGGCTACAATGGGTATGATCGTGCCACTGCACTCCAGCATGAGTGACAGAGTGAGACTTGAAGGTGGCTTCCTTCCCTAAATGCTAAACTGTCCAATCAGTTCAACCATCTGCTATTTACCCTAATGCCATTGAGGGGTGTTTGATGCCCCTGCATTTCCATTGCAAACCTCTTTAAGTAAGCACCTTGAGGAGAAAAATCCAGGAGTATCAGTTTTGCATTCATGGAATTTACTTTTCACAATGGAAGGAAACACATTAAACTGGGTGGGTGTTGGGTTGAGGGGTGTGGAGGGTTGAAGATCTTTGAAGAGGGGTCATAGTGTTCAGTCTGCAAGCACGCACGCGTGCGTACACACACACGGAGGTGAAACAATTTTTTCTAGTTAAATGGTTGAGAAACCATCAAAAGAAGAGTATGACACATAAAAACTAAAATGCACATTTCAGTGTCCATTAAGGAAATGCTATAGCCGGGCTCGGTGACTCATGCCTGTATTTCAGCACTTTGGGAAGCAGAGTAGAGAGGATTGCTTGATTCCAGGGGTTCGAGACCAGCCTGGGCAACTTGGAGAGACCTCATCTCCACAATAAATAAAAAAATTAGCCAGGTGCACTGGTATGTGCCTATGATTCCAGCTACTTGGGAGGCTGAGTCTGAAGGATCCCCTGAGTCTAGCAGGTCGGGGCTGTGGTGGCCATGAGTGTGTCACTGTACTCCAGTCTGGGTGACAGAGTGAGACTCCTTTGCAAGAAAGAAAGAGAGAGAGAGAGAGAGAGAGAGAGAGAGAGAGAGAGAGAGAGAGAGAGAGAGAGAGAGAGAGAGCTATAGACTTAGCTTCCAGTTTCAGAAGTCAAAAGAGTAAAGCAAAGCAAACTCTGAGTGAGGAAGAAGGATGGAAGATGAACTGGTTACCCTATATCTATTTTTTTCTACTCAACGACACAGGAAAACAAAAAAATGTGCATGAACTGAGATTTCCCAGATCTGTGATAATCCACTTGAAGTGTCTGCACTCTCTGCAACCACAGTCCTTCTTACAATCTACCCAGTGATTTCCTGTGCCTCCCTCCTAGAAGGAAAAGGTCAAATAAATAGGCACAAACCCATCACACCCCGGCAGATAGTACATGCTCAGGAAAACTTTGCCGTCATTCTGATTACGGTGGTTCTCATTAACGGCAAGTACGCCTGTAATTGTCTACTCCCTATTGTCGGAGAAGCCAAAATTGGCATAACTTCACTTGGGAGCCATTTGGCAGGACCCGTCAAACTTGAACATCAACATACACTCTGACCTTGCATTTCAGGTTTTAGGAATTCGACCTACAGATAACCTCCCTTTCCACGTACCAAACAGAACTCATATTTGTGTGTGTTCTGAATATTGTACCATGTGTGAGCATTGTTCTTTAGTTGTGTATGATTAGAGCATACTTATTTAGGGTTATGGCATTTGGTGAACTGACTCCATTAGTATTTTGAAATGTCCCATTTTAACTCCAGAAAAATTGCTCAAATGGAAATTGACTTTGTCTGAAATTAGGATAGGCATTCCATTTTATTGTCCTTAGTGCTTACATGAAGTATATTTTTCATTCCTTTACTTCTAATTTATCTGTGTCTTATATTTAAAGTGGGTTTCTTAGAGGCAGCTTATGGTTGGGCCTTGATTTTTTAAGAAAGCTGACAATCTCTAACTTTTTTTTTTCTGAGTTGCAGTCTCACTCTGTTGCCCAGTTTAGAGTGCAGTGGCATACTCACTGCCACCCCAGCATTGACTTCCTGGGCTCCAACGATCCCGCCGCCTCAGCTTTCCAAGTAGCTGGAACTGCAGGCACGCACCACCACATTTGACTAATTTTTGATTTATTGTAGAGACATCTCTACAATAAACCAAGTTTCCCCAGGCTGGTCTTGAACCTGCAGGCTCAGGCAATCCACTCATCTCAGCCTCCCAAAGTGCTGGGATTGTAGGCTGAGCCACTGAGCCCGGACATATCTGACTTTTAATTGGAACTTTTAATGGGAATATTTAGGTCATTTACACTTACAGTAATTTTTTTTTTTTTTTTTGAGTTGGGATCTCACTCTGTCTTCCAGGCTGGAGTGCAGTGGCACAATCACAGCTCACCACAGCCTCAACCGCTTGGGATCAGGCGATTTTCCTGCCCCAGCCTCCTGAGTAGTTGAGACCACTAAACCTGGCTATGTAGTCGAGGCTGGTCTTGCACTCCTGGGTTCAAGCAATTCTCTCTTCTCAGCTTCCCAAAGTGCTGGGAATACAGGCATAAGCCATGGCACCTAGCCTACACTTATAGTCATCCTTGACATGGTGAAGTTAAATCTTCCATCTTGCTCTTCATTTTCTCTTGCCTCATCTGTTCTTTATGCCTTTAACCCCCTTTGGGGGTTTCCTTTGCATTATTTTTTTAGAATTCCATTTTATTTCCACTATTGGCTAAAATAAACTCTATTAGCTATATGTTTTCATTTTCAGTGGTTGCTCGAGGGTTTATAATAAGTATCTTCAGCTTATCCCAGTCTACCATCAAATTAAAACGCTTCACAGTTCACGTAAAAACCTTGTACAATAGACTTCCACTTTCCTCTCATGTCTTTTGTGCTGTTTGTTGGAAATTTTACAACTGTGTTATAAACCCTTATGTACTGAGTTATTTTTGCTTTAAACAGTTAATTCTCTTTTTTTTTTTTTTTTTTCTTTTGAGTTGGAGTCTCACTCTGTTGCCCAGACTGGAGTGCAGTGGCCGTTCCTGGCCACCACAGCCTCGACCTGCTGGGCTCCAGCGATCCTTCTGCCTCAGCCTTCCGAGTAGCCGGAATTACAGGCATGCGCTACCACGCCCGGCCTATTTTTTGATTTATTGTAGAGATGAGGTCTCGCTGCCCAGGCGGGTCTCGAACCCGCGGGCTCAGGCAATCCACTCACCTCAGCCTCCCAAAGGCGCGGGATTACAGGCTGAGCCACCAAGCCCGGCTAATTCTCTTTTTCATAAATAAACATGTAGCCCAGGGACTGGGTGGCTCATATCTGTAATCCCATATCTGTAATCCCAGCATTTTAGGAGGCAGAGGTGGGAGGATTGCTTGAACCTAGGAGTTCAAGACTATCCTGGGCAATACCGTGAGACCTGGTCTCTATAGAAAAAAAAAAAAAAGTTAAAAAAAAAAGAAATGTAAGACTGAGTGTGGTGGCTCATGCCCATAATCTCAGCACTTTGAGAAGCTAAGGTGAGAGGATTGCCTGAGTTCAGGAGTTTGAGACCAGCCTGGATAATATGGCCAGACCCTGTCTGTATAATAAAAATTTAAAAAAGTTAACCGGGCATGATGGCATGCACCTGTAGTCCAGCTACTTAAAAGTTTGAGGTGGAAGGATCACTTGACCCCAGGAGGCCGAGGCTGTGGTGGCCGTGGTAGTGCCACTACACTTCAGTCTGGGCAACAGAGTGAGACCCTGACTCAAAATTAAAAAAAAAAATTTTATAACAGCTTTAAGTATACAGAAATATTGCAGATTACTGAGAGTTACCCTATGCACAGTGTCCCCATTATTAGCATTTTACCTTAGCACGGTACATTTATTTCAATTAGTGAACTAGTAGCAATATGTTATTACTAACTAAAGTGCACGCTTTGTTCAGGCTTCCTTGGTTTTTACCTAATGTCCTTTTTCTGTGCCAGGGTCCCACCTAAAACACCATATGACATTTGGCTGTGATGTCTCCTTCTATTCCTCTGGGCTGTCACGCTTTCTCAGACTGTCTTTGTTTTTGACAACCTTGACAGTTTTGAGGAATATTGCTCAGGTGTTTTGTAGAAGGTTGTTTGTTGAAGGAAACCACAGCGGGAAGCCACGGGCATCACATCATATCAGAGTCCCATACTATTAACATGACTCATCCCTGTTGACGTTAACTTGCATCTTCTGGCTGAGACAGTAGCTGTTTACTGTAAAGAAAGTCCTAGCCAAGCATGGTGGCTTATGCCTGTAATACCAGCACTTTGGGAGGCAGAGGTGAGAGGATTGCCTGAGCCCATGAGTTTGAACCAGCCTGGGCAACTCAGCGAGACCTTGTCTCTACAATAATTCTAAAAATTAGCTGGGTGTGGTAGCACATGCCTGTGGTTCCGGCTATTTGGGAGGCTGAGGTGGAAGGATCACCTGAGCCCAGCAGGTTCAGGCTGCAGTGACCATGAGTATGCCACCGCACTCCAGCCTGGGCAACAGAGTGAGACCCTGACTCAAAAAAAAAAAAATCCTCAGCTAAGTTCATGCTTTCTTTCACAACCAAAATGGCAGAAATGCATGAGTAGTTTGCCCAAATTCCCAAGAACCAGATATTCTGGATAATGACAAAATGGAGGGCTATCCTGGCACAGGAACCTCCCAGGCCACTCTGGCTCTTGTCACTGACTCTGCCTCACTCCTTGGCCAACTGGTCATCAGAAACGCTGCTTTAGTTACTCACTTGTTTAGGGTCTGTGGCTTCCTCCTAGGTTCACTCTCGATTTCTACCTTCCTGCATCACATTCCCCTTCAACTCCCTGAACGTCAGATGCTTCTTCTGAAAACTGGAATTTACCAATAAACACTGGGGACTCCAAAAGGGGCAGGGAAGGAGGGAAACGAGGGTTGAAAAAAATGACATATTGGGTACCATGTTCACCAGGTGATGCTGCAATACATGCATGTAACACACCTGCACGTGTACCTGTACAGGTATACACATGCAGGTGTGTGACATGCATATATTGCATAATCTGGGGAGGTCGGGTGCAGTGGCTCCTGCCTGCCATCCCAGCACTATGAGAGACAGAGGCGAGAGGACTGCCTGAGCCCAGGAATTCGAGACCAACCTGTGCAAAATGGCAAGATCTCATCCTTACAATTAAAAAAAAAATTAGCCAGGTGTGGTTGCACATGCCACTTGGAAGACCAAGGCAGAAGGATCACCTGAGCCCACCAGGTCGACGCTGCAGTGACCATGAGTGTGCCACTATACTCCAGCTTGGGGACAGAATGAGACCCTGACTCAAATCAATCAATCAATCTGTGGGAAAAAAGCTGGAGTTTACAATACCTCCTCTGCCCACTCTCCTGAGTACTAGAATGACGAGGTGGTGGGAAAGGACTTTGAAAGCTCTGTAGTATATTAGACATAAGTGAGTCACTGTTATAAATGGAAACTCTGCTGTCTCCTTCCGTCCTTGTTTCTCTCCCTTCCTTCCCATCCTTGCTAGAACATAGAACACAGGCATCTAATGGAACGTCCTTTCTTTTTTTGAGTTGGAGTTTCACTCTGTCGCCCAGGCTGGAGTGCAGTGGCATGCTCGATCTGCTGGGCTCAGGATCCTTCTGCCTCAGGCTTTCCAGTAGCTGGAACCACAGGCGCATGCCACCACACCTGGCCAATTTTTAAAAATTTATTGTGGAGATCAGGTCTTACCAAGTTACCCAGGCTGGTGTGGAACCCCTGAACTAAGGCAATCCTCTTGTCTCGGTCTCCCAAAGTGCTGGGGTTACAGGTTTGAGCCACTGCACCTGGCCTGGAACTTCCTTTCAAGAGTCATTTTGAAACTCAGAGCTCAGACTGGGTGTGGTGGCTCATACCTGTAACCCTAGCACTTTGGGAGGTTGAGGTGAGAGGATTGCCTGAGCCCATGGGTTTGAGACCAGCTTGGGCAACTTGGCAAAATCTTATCTCTACAATAAATCAAAAAAATTAGCTGGGCATGGTGGCGCATGCCTATAGTTCCAGCTCAGTATTCATGTAGTAAAACAGATTTACCTAACCCCTGTGCAAGGCACCTCAACCTCAGAACACTGTCTCCATCTCAATAGCTCCAGGTAACTGTGGCTTCTGTTGGTTTAGTCTGAATGTGGCTTCTCAGGAGCTGGTAGCCTATAGTCAAGTGGTAAGCTTATTTACCTCCAAATTACATATCTACAGTTATATATGTATATGGTGGTCAACTACATACAATATGGAGCCATAACCAGATAGCTGGAATCTAATCATTCCACAAATATTAACTGAGGTTTACCATGTACCAGACCCTTGTTTGGTTAATCTCTCTGGATCTATTTCCTCATTGATAAACTGAACACAATTCTATTTGAGGATTCAGAGGCAATTCACACCAAATGTTTAGCATCAGCCAGGTATGGTGGCTCACACCTGTCATCTCAACACTTTGGAAGGCAGAGGCAAGAGGATTGTCTGAGCCTGTGGGTTCCAGACCAGCCTGGACAACATGGCAAGACTTCATCTCTGTAATAATAATTTTTTAAAAATAGCTGAGTGTGGTGGTACACGACTATAGTTTCAGCTACTTGGAAGGCTGAGGTGGAAGGATGGCCTGAGCCCAGCAGGTTGAGGCTGCAGTGGCTCTGAGTGTGCCGCTGTACTTCAGCCTAGGTGACAAAGTGAGACTCTGACACACACACACACACACACACACACACACATACACACATTTAACATCATACCTGGCACCCAGCACACATTCAATAAACAATAGCCATTCTTAATATTCTACCATGCCTGATGTCCCCCAGTGAGGTAGGCATTGAGTTTTAAGTATGCTGCATTATATGTGGGATGCCAAGAAAATAAAATACAGTCCTTTTCCTTCAGAAACAAGTACTCCGAACAAATCGGAAAAAATTCCAAGAGGTGGGCCCACTCCTCCATGGGCCATCCCCAGCCTCCCAGATGACTGATTGGTTCTAGCCAAGGCCACTGGGGAAAGTGACCCTGTTGGGTGCCCTCAGCTTGCCAGCCTTCACAGTGATGAGGCTTTGCCTTATTAAGCTTCTTGGTCTCAGTCTCTGTTAGCAGACTGTCTTTCATATAGGTTCTTTGGACTCCCAGCAGTTTGATTGCTTCCAAAATCTAACAGGGGTTAATACATGGTAATCGACTCATTCCAAAAATATATATTGAGCCAGGTACGGTGGCTCATGCCTGTAACCCCAGAACTTTGGGAGGCTGAGGCAGGAGGATCACTTGAGGCCAGGAGATTGAGGCTGCAGTGAATTATGATCATGCCACTGCACTCCAACATGGGCAGTAGAGAAAGACCCTGTCTCTAAAAAATGAAAATAAAAGGTAAAAATATATACAGAAAGAGTGTTTGCTTTGGCAACACGTACACTAAAAATTGGAACAATACAAAGAAGATTAGCATAATTCCTGGGCAAAGGTGACATGCAAATCTGTGAAGTATATGTGTGTGTGTGTGTGTGTGTGTGTGTGTGTGTGTGTGTGTGTGTGTGTGTGTAGGGTGCCAAAAAATGTAAACACATTTTAAGAGCTGTTATCTATGTATGATTTTTTGAAGTGGAATGGAATGACAGTAGTAATGTGAAGTATGACGTTCACTCAAAAGCTGGCGTTCATCAAATGAATGCTAGCATCCCCATGCGACAGGGAGGACAAAGAAAATGGCAAAAGCACAGTTGTCGTTCAAGGAGCACAAGACCATTTTGAAGTGGTATTTGGAATTCTGGAGCGTTGTGGAAGTACAAGGACAATGGAGGTGTGAGTACACAACAGAGCCTCCAACACTCCTGACAACTACACGCATTCGTGATGAGAGTGAGACTCCTGGTCCTGTGTGTGATGTGCACGAGGGACGTTCCGGGAGGCCTTGGCCAGCAACAAGTCCTGCTTCTTCTGCTATGATGTTGGAATGGTTTACAGGCTCGCCACAAAAGTTTACCAAGCAATGTGCATTGAAACAGGAGTTGGAAGAACAAGCATAAGATGCATTCTTAAAACAGCAAAATGGAAAGGTTTCATCCCAAGATTATTATTCTGAAAATGTGTATGCATATTTGTGGTACCCTCTGCGTATGAGGGGAACCGCCCCAAAAACCGGAATTATGTATTGGAGGGCAAGCCCCTTGTAGTACAAGCTTCCTCCGCTAGGAAAGTGTTCTAAGAACCCATCGCCATCAGTGTGCCAGCTAACTTTGTGAGAGGCTGTGTTTGACTTCAGTGAATTTTTTCTTTTGGAGATTCTTTCAGTGTGTTTGTCCATTTCATGATATGGGTGATTCTATGAGCATGTCTGCCCATACCTTGCTGAATGTTCAGTAGTTTTTTGACGGAAAGTGGCGTGACCACCATGCCCCGCCCTCCCTTTTCACCTGATCTTGCCCTGAGTGACTTTTTCTTGCTTCCCTGGATGAACAAAGCTCTCAAAGGGAAATGTTTTGCTGATGTGGAAGAGGTGAAACAGAAACAGCAGAGCACTAAACAGCATCAAAATTGGTGAGTTCAAAAACTGTTTTGAGCAATAGAAAAGGCATCTCGACAGGTGAATTGCACCAAATGGGGAATACTTTGAAGGTGACTGAAGTTTAAACATGGAAGAATAGGCCAGGCACAGTGGCTCAAGCCTGTAATCCCAGTGTTTTGGGAGGCCGAGGTGAGAGGATTGCCTTAGCTCAGGGGTTCGAAACTAACCTGAACAAAATGGCAAGACCTCGTCTCTACAAAAAATAAGCCGGGTGTGGTAGCGCATGCCTATAGTTGCAGCTACTTGGAAGGCTGAGGAGGAAGAATCTCCTGAGCCTAGCAGGTGGAGGCTGCAGTCACCCGGGCAACTTAGCGAGACCTGGTCTCTACAATAAATCAGAAATTAGCCAGACATGGTAGTGCGCGCCGGTAGTTCCGGCTACTTGGAAGGCTGAGGTGGAAGGATTGCTGGAACCCAGCAGGTTGAGGCTGTGGTGGCTGGGAGTATGCCACTGCCCTCTAGCCTGTGTGACAGAGTGAGACTCCAACTCAAAAAAAAAAAAGAAAGGTAAATCAAGGGATTCTAAAACACAACCCTCCTCCCTTCAGAGACTGCAGTCTAGCCACTGCCCTTGAGCATAGCCTGGCTCTGAGCCCACCCTCAGGACACCCTGGATTCCGAAGGTCAGCCTCCTCTGGCTCTCTTTTTTCATCTGGGTCTCTGCTCAGACGTCCCCTCAAAACATGCCCTGACCCTCCCGGGACCCAGCTGCCATGTCGGGCCCCAGCGGCCATGCTGTGAGGAAGCCTAGGCCATGCAGACGCCACGTCTGTGGTTCCGAGTGACAGCCCCTGCTGCACTCAAGTGATAGCCAACATGTGCATGAAGGAGTCTTCTGGGGACCTCGGTCCTCAGCCCCTGATTCTTTCAGCTGAAGTCTCAGTCGTTGTGGACTGAGATAAGCTGTCCCCACTATGCCCTGTCTAAATTCCTGATCCACAGAAATCATGTGAAATGTCCAATCATTATCATGGTTTTAAGTCATTAATGTTGGCAATCATCTGTTACGTAGTTAGGAAGGGGAGGAAGGATGTGGGTGGAAGGCAGTGGGAGAGTGAGTGCTAATGGGAGGGTCAGGGCATGTTTTTCTGATGAGGGGACATCTGAGCAGAGGCCCGGATGAAGTGGGGAGTGGCATGGAAATGGAGGAAGAGCTTTCAAGGCGAAGGGGAGGGTATGAGCAAAGGCCCTGGGGTAGGGATGTGCTTGTGGTTCCTTGTGGGGCTGGTATGACTGGAGTGATATGGAAGAGAAACACAGTGGGAGGAGATAAGGTCAGAATGTTGGGGTGAGGGGTTGGACTGTAGAAGGGGACTGAGCAGAGAATGCTAAGCTGACATTTAAGGTCACTCCAGATGTTCTATAGAAGACAGTTGTAACTAGGCGTGGTAGCTGATGCCTATAATCCCACCACTCTGGGAGGCAGAGGTGAGAGGGTTGCCTGAGTCTGGGGGTTTGAGACCAACCTGGGCAACTTGGCAAGACCTCGTCTCTACAATAAATAAAAAAATTAGCCGGGTGTGGTGGTTCGTGCCTGTAGTTTCAGCTACTTGGAAGGCTGAGGTCGAAGAGTCACCTGAGCCCAGCAGGTGGGGGTTGTGATGACTGTGAGCATACCACTGCACTCCAGCCTGGGTGACAGTGAGATGCTGACAAAAAAAAAGAAAGGAAAAAAAGAAGACAGTTGTTAGCGGAGACGTGGAAGGAGGGACATGCCTTTCTGAGACCACAATGGCTGTCCAGGTGAGACAGGGTGTGGTCAGAGTCTGGAATACTCAAGAAAATGCTGACAGGACTTACTTTTGATGGATGCAGGGCAGGCTGGCAACGTTGATGAGCTCTAGGTTGGGACTCCATGTGTGGCCACCGCAGACGCCCGCGTCACGTGGGAGCTTGTTAGGAGTGGAGACTCTTGGGCCCTACCCTACCTCCTGAAGCTTAACAAGACCCCAGGTGTTCTCCATGTACGTTAAACTTTGAGAAACGCATTTCTAGGTGGATCTTGGCTCTGACTGCAGGTTTGAAAAACCTGGTAACTTTTAAGAAACACCAGGGCTGAGTGTAGTGACTCATGACTGTAATCCCAGCACTTTGGGAGATAGAAATAACAGGATCATTTTAGCCCAGGAGTTTGAGATCAGCCTAGACAATATAGCAAGACCTTGTCTCTAAAAAAAAAAAAATTAGCCACCTGGATGGAATTAGAACCTATAATACTCAGTGATTTATTACAGAAACAAAGATCCTCATGAGTACCACACGTACTCACTCATAAGTGGACCTTCAACATTTATCATAATACTATATGAAAGAAATTGGCAGTAATGGGAAACTGCCAGGGAATGGGGGGTGCACATAACATTAATAAGGGTATCCACACTTTACCTGTGTGGTGACCACGTATGTACCTAACCCTCATTTGTACCTCACATTTTAAAAATAAAATAAAATAATTAAAAAAAATTAGCCAGGTGTGGTGGTGCACGACTATAGTCCCAGCTGCTCATGAGTCGGAGACAGGAGAATTGCTTGAACCCAGGAGGTCGAGGTTGCAGTGAGCTGTAATTGTGCTGGGCACTCCAATCCAGGCTACAGAAAGACCCCAACTCAAAAAAAGAAAAGAAAAGAAAAGAAAGAGAAGAAAAAGAAACATACTAATGCCTACATCTAGAGCTGAAAGGGGGCGTGCATATTGCTTTCACATTTTTTTTCTGAGGAGTCAGAGTCTCACTCTGTCACCCAGACTAGAGTGCAGTGGCTTGCTTACGGCCACAGCAACCTTCACCTGCTGGACTCAGGTGATCCTTCCGTCTCAGCCTTCCAAGTAGCTGGAACTGCAGGTGTGTACCACCACAACTAGATAATTTTTTGACTTATTTTAGAGACGAGGTCTTGCCAAGTTGCCCAGGCTGGTCTCGAATCCCTGGGCTCAGTCAATTCTCTTGCCTCCACCTCCCAAAGTGCTGGGATTACAGGTGTAAGCCACTGCGCCTGGCCGCATTCATATTTTTAAAAACTTCCCAGGTGACTCTCATCCTTGGATTCTCCCCACTCCACCAGCCTTTCAGCAGATTCTGTCCTGCCATTAAAATATATCCTGGCTGGACGCAGTGGCTCAAGACTAATCCCAGCACCTTGGGAGGCCAAGGTGAGAGGATTGCCTGAGTCCAGGGGCTTGAGACCAGCCTGGGTAACTTGGTGAGACCTCATCTCTACAATGAATCAAAAAATTAGCTGGGCATGGTGGTGCATGCCTGTAGTTTCAGTTACTTGGAAGACTGAGGTGGAAGGATCACCTGAGTCCAGCAGGTCCAGGCTGCGGTGGCCATGAGCGTGCCACTGCACTCCAAGTCTGGGTGACAGAGTAAGACTTCAACTCAAAAAAAAAAAAGCAGTTACCGATACACAACAAAGTGGATGTATTTAATGCCATCAAATTGTGCCTAAAGGAGTCTCACTTAAAAAAACATAGAATAAGCCGGGCTCAGTGACTCAGCCCGTAATCCCAGCACTTTGGGAGGCTGAGGTGAGTGGATTGCATGAGCCCGTGGGTTGGAGACCCGCCTGGGCAACTTGGCGAGACCTCATCTCTACAATAAATCAAAAAATTAGCCAGGC
>NW_007259944.1:486048-488225 GCF_000164805.1 Carlito syrichta | reverse complement strand
GGGGAGCGGCCATTGCACTCCAGTCTGGGCGACAGAGTGAGACTCCAACTCAAAAAACAAAAAACATAGAATATACCATTTTAATCCCTTAAAGGATTAAAATGCAGTGTCACACTCACGGCCACCGCAGCCTCGACCTGCTGGGCTCAGGTGATCCTTCTGCCTCAGCCTTCCAAGTAGCTGGAATCACAGGTGTACACCATCACACCCAGCTAATATTTTTTATTTATTGTAGAGATGAGGTCTCACCAAGTTGCCCAGGCTGGTCTTGAACCCCTGAACTCAGGCAGTTCTCTCACCTCCACCTCCCAACGTGCTGGAATGACAGGCATGAGCCACCATGCCCGGCTGGTATATTTTAGGTTATACATATTCTAATACAATAAAAAAATTTCCAAGCATGTATTAAAAATGTCATTTTTGTAAATGACATGCATCTGTCTTATTCATAGAAAATTGAATGGAAAGATAATACTGGTTATTTTCGGATGGTAATAAGATTATAAGTGATTTTTGTTACACTTGTTTTGCTCAACATTGTACAGAATAAATACACATTAATTTATAACAAAGTTTTATTTATTTATTAAGTTGGAGTCTCACTCTGTCGCCCAGACTGGAGTGTAGTGGCATACTCCCAGCCACCGCAGCCTCAACCTGCTGGGCTCTGGCGATCCTTCTGCCTTAGCCTTCCAAGTAGCTGGAACTACAGGTGTGCACTACCACACCTGGCTATGAGGTTTTATTTAAAAGGCTTTTTTTAAAAATTGGAGTCACCCTGTCATCCAGGCTGGAGTGCAGTGGTGTGCTCACGTCCACTGCAGCCTCGACCAGCTGGGTTCAGGTGATCCTTCTGCCTCAGCCTTTCAAGTGGCTGAAACTACAGGCATCACCACCATACCCGGATCATTTTTTAAAATTTATTGTAGAGGCAAGGTCTCCCCATGTTGTCCAGTCTGGTCTTGAACTTCTGGGCTCAGGCAATCCTCTAGCCTCCACCTCCCAAAGTGGTGAGATTACAGGTGTGAGCCACTGTGCTCCGCAAAAGTCCTTTTTTTTTTTTTGAGTTGGGGTCTTACACTGTCGCCCAGATTGGAGTGCAGTGGCATGATCACAGGTCAATGCAACCTCAACCAATGCCGGGCTCGGTGGCTCAGCCTGTAATCCCGCACCTTTGGGAGGCTGAGGTGAGTGGATTGCCTGAGCCCGCGGGTTCGAGACCCACCTGGACAGCGAGACCTCATCTCTACAATAAATCAAAAAATTAGCCAGGCGTGGTAGCGCACGCCTGTAGTTCCGGCTACTCGGAAGGCTGAGGCCGAAGGATCGCGGGAGCCCAGCAGGTCGAGGCTGCGGTGGCCGGGAGCGAGATTCCAACTCAAACAAACAAACAAACAAAAACCCCTCCCCCAAAACTGAATTTTTGAAAGGATAAACAAGATTGATGAGCACCCAGTCAGACTGACCAAGAAAAAGAGAGAAAAAGCCCAAGTAACACAATGAGAAATTGTGAAGAAAAGATCCAGTCACAACTGACCCCAAAGAAATGCAGTAGATTTTCAGAGATTACTATGTACACTTGTATGGAAGCAGACCTGAAAATTTAAATGAAATGGAGAAATTTCAGACATCACACAGACTCCCCTGGTTGAAATAAGAAGAAATCGAGACCCTAAATAGACTCATAGCAATGGAGGAAATTGCATGTCATGAGAAACCTATTTAAAAAAAAAAAAGGCCGTGGACCAGATGGCTTCAAAGTAGAATTCTACAAAACATTCAAGGAGGAACTGACCTCAAACCTATTGAAAGTATTCCAGGCAATCAAAAAGGATGGAACTCCCTCCAAATCATTGTATGAAGCTCACATCACATTGATACCCAAACCAGGAAAAGATCCAACAAAGAACAATAATGACAGGCCAATATCCTTGATGGACATAGATGCAAAAATTCTCAACAAGATTCTAGCAAACTGGATCCAGCAACATATCTCAAAAATCATCTACCATGACCAAGTACGCTTCATACCTGGGATGCAAGTCTGGACCAACATTTGCAAGGCCAGAAGCATAATTAAATACATCACATATGTAAAATAGACCACATGATTTTATCATTAGAGTGTAATAGCTGTCATAAATCCAACATTCCTTCTTGATTAAAATCCTTGAATG
>NW_007259944.1:482687-486028 GCF_000164805.1 Carlito syrichta | reverse complement strand
GAGACCCGCCTGGGCAACTTGGCGAGACCTCATCTCTACAATAAATCAAAAATTAGCTGGGAGCGCCTGTAGTTCCAGCTATTTGGAAGGCTGAGGCGGAAGGATCGCCGGAGCCCAGCGGGTGGAGTCTGCGGTGGCTGGGAACGGCCACTGCATTCCAGTCTAGGGGACAGAGTGAGACTCCAACTCAAAATAAAATAAAATGCTGAAATCAGGGAAAATTAGGTGAACAGTATGTGGAACTCTCAGCACAATATCTTTGCAATTTGCCTGTAAAATTAAAATCATTGCAAAATAAGGAATTTACTTTTAAAAGATGAGTTCAGAGGTCAGAATCATCTTTCTGCTCTTAAGTTTCTGCTCCTGTCATTAACAATAGCCATTGAAATGACTAAATTTAGAATTTCCATAAATAGCAGTAGAAAAGTATTTGGGCCAGGCAACTATTGAAAAGTTAAGGTTAGGTCATCACAAAAAGGAAGAGAGAGATGATTCTCAAATTCAGAGGAAGAGATTTTCTTTCTTTTTTCTTTTTAGCGTTCTATAACATTAACAGTAATACAACCATGTAACCAAAAACTGTGTGTACCTCATCAAGCTATTGAAATAAAGGAAAAAAAAGTTCAACAATGACTTTGAGGGATTCTCTTTCAAGTACCCTTTGCTTCCGGGGTTGGGTCAAGCACCTTCAAACCTCCTCTGAACCAACCTCTGCACACCAAGGGGCCAGATATTTGACCAGCATTTCCAGAAATATGATGGGGAACACTTCCTAAGGAGAGGATGTAGTCTCTTGGAAATTTGACCCTTTAAAAGCTGGGCTGCTGGACATTAATAAGAATAGAAAGAGCCGGGCTCGGTGGCTCAGCCTGTAATCCTGTGCCGGGAGGCTGAGGTGAGTGGATTGCCTGAGCCCGTGGGTTCGAGACCCACCTGGGCAACTTGGCGAGCCCTCATCTCTACAATAAATCAAAAATCAGCCGGGCATGGTAGCGCGTTCCTGTAATTCCGGCTACTCGGAAGGCTGAGGCGGAAGGATCGCCGGAGCCCAGCAGGTCGAGGCTGCGGTGGCCGGGAGCGGCCACTGCACTCCAGTCTGGGCGACAGAGTGAGACTCCAACTCAAAAAAAAAAAAAACCAACCTCAACCTGCTGTGCTCAAGTGATCCTTCCATCTCAGCCTCCCAAGTAGCTGGAACTACAAGCCCGTGCCACCACGCCCCGCTAATTTTTTAATTTATTGTAGAGACGCGGCCACGCCAAATTGCTCAGGCTGGTCTCAAACCCCCGGGCTCAGGCAATCGTCTCACCTCCACCTCCCAAAGTGCTGAGATTACAGATGTGAGCCACTGCACCCAGCTTGATTTTTTTTAATTGAATGGCCAAAGAAGGGGAGGTATTTGGAGGGGGGTCAAAGTAATGAAACCTAAATAAGATGTGAGAAAAAGATCTCTAAAAGCGCAGTGTGGCATCCTGAATTGGCTCTTGGGACAGAAACAAGACAGTGGTAAAACTAGCAAAATCTAAATAAGTCTGCAGTTCAGTTAATTGTATTTTACTTCATGTCAATTTCTCCATCTTGACAAGTGTCCCATAGTAAATAAAATGCTGAAATCGCCTGGGTTCGGTGGCTCAGCCTGTAATCCCAGTGCTTTGGGAGGCTGAGGTGAGTGGATTGCCTGAGCCCGTGGGTTCGAGACCCACCTGGGCAACTTGGCGAGCCCTCATCTCTACAATAAATCAAAAATCAGCCGGGCATGGTAGCGCGTTCCTGTAATTTCAGCTACTTGGAAGGGTGAGGCGGAAGGATCGCTGGAGCCCAGTGGGTCGAGGCTGCGGTGGCCGGGAGCAGCCACTCCACTCCAGCCTGAGTGACAGAGTGAGACTTCAACTCAAAAAAAAAAAAAAAAAAAAAAAAAAAGAATAGAAAGAGTAAACCTATAAGACAGGCTGAAAATAAAACCCATGGTAGCACAGAGTATTCTCCCTATAACCAAGATGGATGCCTTTTTAAACCAAACCAGAGCACAAAGTTATATCTTTTAGGCTAATCACCACTAACAGATTGCAGAGAGAGAGAGAGAGAGAAAGACAGGCTTTGGGGGCAAGGGTGGTGGAAAAAACCCAATCGCAAAACTCCAAAGAGCAGGAGAGAAATGAAATCACCCCTTGAGTTATGTAGGGAATTTAACCAGCACTGGGCTCGGTTTTATTAGACATGCATTTGAAATTTAAATATGTTCTGGGGACAATGCCCTCTTAGAGCAGAGCCAAGCTCGCCCAATAGGAGCAGAGCAAGTTTATTAACAGGAGGACATGATCAAACATAAACTAAGCAGGCGAAGGGCCCTTTCTTGGACAGCCAGGCTGAAAGACCTCGGTGGCATTCCAATCCCTCTCTCGACACACCCGTGTCTAGGACTCTATTTACTCAAACGGCCACCCTCATTTCCTGTTAAAGTTTATTTGTAATTAGTGATGACTCACAGCAAAAGCCACTTTCTGAGATCTGAATATCCCTGTATTTTTGAGAATTACTTAACACTGATATTTTTGCTGTTGCAATATTTTGATATTTAAAGAAAACATGAAATCAGAAGAATTTGTTGTCTGAGATAGTTCCAGGTGCATAAAGATCTTAAATAAAATGAGCACTTGTTTAAAGGATGTCCCTCATCTGTTTAAAACCCTTCCGCTGTAGTGCTTAAGCAGGTAGACTCTCTTTCCTAATAATTTATTAGAAAACAGACCAGGCGTGGTGGCTCACACCTGTAATCCCAGCTCTTTGTGAAATGGAGGCAGGAAGATTGCTTGAGCCCAGGAGTTCGAGACCAGCCTGGACAACATAGTGAGACCCCCCATCTCTACAAAAAAAATAAAAAATAAGTCAGGTGTGGTGGCATGCACCTGTAGTCCCAGCTACTCAGGAGGTTGAGGGGAAAGGATCATCTGAGCCCAGCATATCAAGGCTGCAGTAGCTGTGAGCATGCTACTGCACTCTAGCCTGGAAGACCGAGTAAGACTTTGACTCAAAAATAAGAAAGGGAGCCGGGCACGGTGGCTCACACCTGTAATCTCAGCACTTTGGAAGGCAGAGACGAGAAGATTGCCTGGGCCCAGAAGTTTGAGACCAGCCTGGGCAACTTGACGAAATTTCATCTCTACGATAAATCAAAAAATGAGCTGGGCATGGTGGTACGAACAACTTAGGAGGCTGAGGCAGAAGGGTTGCCTGAGCCCAGCGATCAAGGCTGCGGTTGCTGTGATTGTGCCAATGCATTCCAGCCTGGGCAACCGAGTAAGACTCTGACTTAAAAAATAAACAAACAAACAAATGAATAA
>NW_007259944.1:475155-482667 GCF_000164805.1 Carlito syrichta | reverse complement strand
TGTCATTTTGCACAGATATAGGAAGCACTAATTGCTATCAAATGCTGACAACTGTTTCTCCCAGAACTCCTGAAAGGAGAACTTGGCCTTCAAGAGAAGGGCTATAATTACTTGAGGTGGAAGGCAAGGTTACACCATCCTGCAGGGTTTAGGAGTCAGCCAGTGATGGAGGTTTGGTATGTGTGCTTGGGAGGCATGGGGGCGCTGCTCTGTATTCTATGGGTGGAGGTGTGGAGGTCCTTGGAGAATCCCACAGTAGGGTAGACAGGGTTAGTGAGGGAGGAGCTGGCTTCTCAGATGATGGTGTCCAGCAGCCCAATCCTCAAGAGAGTCTCAGTTGTCTTTCCGTCTTTGGTCTTGTGTTTCTCTCCTTCATCCTTTCAGGTCTGTGTCCCCAAGAGGCTGTAACCTTGGCCATGGAACATGAAGGTCTGTCCTCAGTCTAGATAGAAAGGAAGACATTCGAGAGCTCCTGAGAGGTACTGTCTCTAGTTCTTGGACTCACCCTTGTTCACGTAACCATCAACCAGCTAAGAAACCAGACTTTCAACTCAAGAAAGAAAACACCTAAGACCACAGCTACCTCATGGGACCATCATTAGCTGTCAGGAACCCCAGTGTCTTCTATTGCTATGCATCATGGGTAATTCAGCAGGCCTTTCTGGGTCTCTGGTGCTTGACTCCTAAAGGCTGGAACGCTTAGTGTATTCTGAGAAACACCTGGAGAAAAGGTGTTCTGAGAAAATCCTTTAGGGCATAAACCTTCCTTAGGAAGACCCTTAAGGCCCGTTAATGTCCTGAAGGTCCTGACAAGTCCTGCAGCAATCAAACCTGCTTGACTTTGTTGACTCGGAGCTTCCCATGCTCTCTGACAATGGCGCTCCTTTTTTTTTTTTGAGTTGGAGTCTCACTCTGTCACCCAGGCTAGAGTTGCAGTGGCATGTTCACGGCCACCCCAGCGTCGACCTGCTGGGCTCCAGCGATCCTTCTGCCTCAGCCTTCCAAGTAGCCAGAACTACAGGTGCGCGCTATCACGCCTGGCTAATTTTTTACTTTTATTGTAGAGATGAGGTCTTGCGAAGTTTCCTGGGCTGGTCTTGAACCCACAGGCTCAGGCAATCCACTAGCCTCGGCCTCCCAAAGTGCTGGGATTGCAGGCTGAGTCACTGAGCCTGGCTGACGCTCCCTTTTTAATACACATGACAACCAACATTCCATGACACTGTTCTGGAACACATTTTGAGTTGAAGGGTGCTAGGTACTTTCTAAGATTCTTTTTAGCATCCATATTTTATAGTGGATCCATTAGGAATGTGTCTATAGTTAGCAGAGAATTGTGGCTTTTAAAGTATATAATTCTGTGTTTTAAGTATATTCAGATGATATGTTTTACTTGGATAGTTGTGTTTATCATCTGTCTCCTTCCTCTCCCTCACCCCCAACGTGAGCAACATGAGATCAGGGGTTTTTCGTCATTGTTCTATCTCCTGTCTAGAATAGCGTCTGGCACATGGCAGGGCTCTGGCGTTATTTGCTGAATGATTTATATCTGTCCCCTTGGCTACCATCTGTCTCATCTTCTAGAATACGCAAAGGCAGGAACTGTGTCCATTTTTGCTTCCTCCCATGCCTGGTGTTTGGCAGTTGTTCAGAGCATTTGGTTGGGTGACTGTAGGTGAACCTCTTAGGGCTTCTGCTGCCTTCTCTGCAGTTTGAGAAATGGGGAGTGGCCAGTTAGAAAGCCTGATCCTGGGCTGGGCATGGTGGCTCAAGTCTGTAATCCCAGCACTTTGGGAGGCTGAAGCGAGAAGATTGCCTGAGTCCAGGGTTTCGAGACCAGCCCGGGCAACTTGATGAGACCTTGTCTCTGCAATAAATAAAAAAATTAGGCAGGCATGGTGGCGTGTGCTTGTAGTTCCAGCTACTTGGAAGGGTGAGGTAGAAGGATTGCTTGAGCCCAACAGGTCAAGGCTCCGGTGGCCTTGAGTGTGCCACTGCACTCCAGCCTAGGTGACAGAGTGAGACTCCACCTCAAAAAAAAAAAAAAAAAAGAAAAAGAAAGCCTGGTCCTGTCCATCAGGGCAGCCTCTCCTTGGTCCTACCCTGTAGTCACATAGGAAAGTGGGCCCGGTGTGGCCAGACCTTCTGGTTTGTCAAAAGAACTTGAAATCTGAGTTCTTACATGAATGCATCTGATTTTTAAATGTTGGTAATTTTATTGTACTTATTTATTTTAGAGACAGGGTCCCACTCTGGAGTGCAGTGGAATGATCATAACGCACTGTATTCTCCAACTTCTGGGCTCAAACGATCACCCCTCCTCAGCTTCTCAAATAGCTGGGACTACAAGGCACATGGCATCATGCCCAGCTGATTTTTTTTTTTTTGCAGTTATAGGGTCTTGCTATGTTGCCCAGGTTGATCTTGAACTTCTGGGTTCAATTGATCCTCCCATCTCAGTTTCTCATTAGCAATTTTTTTTTTTTTTTGAGTTGGCATCTCACTATGTTGCCCAGGCTGGAATGTAGTGGCATGCTCACAGCCACCATAGCCTCAGCCTGCTGGGCCCAGGTGATCCTTCTACCTCAGCTTCTCAAATAGCTGGGACTACGGGCACATGCCATCATGTCCAGCTGATTTTTTTATTTTTTGGAGAGACAGGGTCTCACTGTGTTGCCCAGGCTAGTCTCGAACTCTGGGGCTCAAGTAATTCTCTCATCTCAGCTTCTTATTAGCAATTAATGTAGCACGGAAAAAAAAAGAGTTCTGTTTCCTGTATAACATATCACCCCAACACTCAATGGCTCAGTACAACCACCACTTATGTAGACTGGCCAGGCAGGTCTTCCGGTCTGTGGTGAGTCAGCTGATCTCTCCAAATCAAATAATCCTTCCAGTCGACACAGATTAGAATCTAAACCACTGGTGAGCAGTGGGTCTTTGTATTGAAGGAGGAAAACTCTGCCATCCCAGAAAAGCTTGGCATGAAATTAAGGTGACAAGGAAAAAAAAGAGTCATGAGCCCCAGGTCGAATAATTTAGCTTAATCTCCAGGAAATGATTGTCACAGCATTAGGAAGATACGTGTGCAGACTTGGAGAAGCCTGACCGACACAGCCAGGAGGCCTTGGAACAAATTCATATTGTATGTGACAGGAGGGCAACCACCTCCTGTATTACATTACTGGAAGAAATAATTGATCTGTAGGTGGTGGACTTCTAGTGATGAACAGAGTGGATAGGAACTTCAAAGTTAGAATGCGTCCATGCTTAACTTTGAGCATATAATCAGTGACTATAAGAGACATAAAAAGGCCCAGTTACTTCCATTTTTTGAGACTCTATATACATTAAAAGATTAAAAATAGCAGACTGGGCAACATAGCAAGACCTTGTCTCTACTTAAAAAAAAAAAATCAAACCGGGCTCGGTGCCTCAGCCTGTAATTCCGCACCTTGGGAGGCTGAGGTGAGAGGAATGCCTGAGCCCACGGGTTCAAGACCCTCCTGGGCAACTTGGTGAGACCTCATATCTCCAATAAGTCAAAAAAATTAGCCGGGCATGGTAGCGCATGCCTGTAGTTCCAGCTACTTGGGAGGCTGAGGCGGAAGGACTGCCGGAGCCCGGCAGGTCGAGGCTGTGGTGGCTGGGAGCGGCCACTGCACTCCAGTCTGGGTGACAGAGTGAGACTCCAACTCAAAAAAAAAAAAAAAAAAAAGAACCAGGTTTGGTAGCATGTGACTATAGTCCCAGTTACTTGGGAGGCTGAGGTGGGAGTATTGCCTGAGTCCAAGAAGTCGAGGCTGTGGTGAGTTGTGATCATGCCATTGCATTCCAACCCAGGCAACAGAGTGAGACCCCAGCTCAAAAAAAAATTAAAAGTAGGATATGTGATATATTATCAAAACTGTTTGATTTGTTAACTGGGCACAGTGACTCACAACTCTAATCCTAGCACTTTGAGGGGCAGGGGCAGAGGTGAGAGGATTACCAAAGCCTTGGGGTTCAAGATCAACCCGGGCAACTTGGTGAGACCTCATCTCTACAATAAATCAAAAAAATTAGCTGGGCATGGTGATGTGCACCTGTGGTTCCAGTTACTTGGAAGGCTGAGGCGGAAGGATCGCCGGAGCCCAGCAGGTTGAGGCTGCGGTGGCCATGAGTGTGCCATTGCACTCCAGCCTGGGCGACAGAGTGAGACCCAACCCACCCTCCCCCAAAAAACAAAAAAACTGAGTGATATGTTAAATGTATGCAGTTATAAATTATAAATCCCCCCAGCTGGGCTTGGTGGCTCAGCCTGTAATCCCGCGCCTTTGGGAGGCTGAGGTGAGTGGATTGCCTGAGTCCGCGGGTTCGAGACCCGCCTGGGCAACTTGGCGAGATCTCATCTCTACAATAAATCAAAATGAGCCGGGTGTGGTAGTGCGCGCCTGTAGTTCCAGCTACTCGGAAGGTCGAGGCTGCGGTGGCCGGGAGCGGCCACTGCACTCCAGTCTGGGCGCCAGAGTGAGACTCCAACTCGGAAAAAAACAAAAAAACAAAAAAAATTCCCCCAAAAATGGCATAAAAAGAAACCTAAAAAGCAATGCAATATAATTGTGATTGTCAGAAGATAATTTTATTATTTTATTTTATTTTTTCCTTTTTCATACACATGGAATTTCACTGTTCAAGTGATTCTCCTGCCTCAGTGTCCCAAAGTGTTGGGATTACAGGCATGAGCCACTTATCCTGGCCGAGAAGATAATCTTACAAACCATTCATTCATCTGTACCATATGCTGTGTGGTTTGGTAGTGAGACATAAGTTTAAAGTTGTACAAAATATTGTTGAAGGTAGAATATTGTACAGGACAACTGGCCTGAGATCCTTAAAAAGTTAATGCCAGCTGGGCTTGGTGGCTCAGCCTATAATCCCGCACCTTTGGGAGACTGAGGTGAGTGGATTGCCTAAATCTGCGGGTTCGAGACTCGCCTGGGCAGTGAGACCTCATCTCTACAATAGATCAAAAAATCAGCCGGGCGTGGTAGCGCATGCCTGTAATTCCGGCTATTCAGAAGGCTGAGGCGGAAGGATCGCCGGAGCCCAGCAGGTGGAGGCTGCGGTGGCCGGGAGCGGCCACTGCACTCCAGTCTGGGTGACAGAGTGAGACTCCAACTCAAAAAAAAAAAAAAAAAAGTTAATGCCATGGGAAAAAAAAATAGCAGAGTGGGAGGAAGAGCTATTTTAGATTTTAAAATAGACACAGGACATATAACAACCACGTGCAATGTGTGGTCTTTGATTAGATCCTGGTTTGAATAAATTAGCTATAAAAGATATTTTGAATGCCAGGCGCAGTGTCTCAAACCTGTAATCCCAGCACTTTGGGAGGCAGAAGTGAGAGGATTTCCTGAGCCCAGGAGTTGGAGACCAGTCTGAGCAACTTGGTAAGACCTCGTCTGTACGATAAATAAAAAGATAGCCAGGCGAGGTAGCGCACACCTGTCGTTTCAGTTACTTAGAAGGTGAGGTGGAAGTATCGTCTGAGTCCAGCAAGTCAAAAAAAAAAAAAAAAAGATATTTTGGTGCTGGGTGCAGTGGCTCATGCCTGTAATACCAGCACTATATAACAGGCCAAGGCGGGAGGATCGCTTAAGCCCAGGAATTTGAAGCTGCAATGAGCTTTGATTGCTCCACTGCACTCCATCCTGAGTGAGCGTGAGACCACGTCTCAAAAAAAAAGATACTTTGTGGGATATTGAAATTGTTTTAAAAAGTCTTCCTATTATTTTAGAGACAGAGCCCGAGAGATTTAGTTACAACAATTCATGACATTACAATTTACTTTTTATTTCATTTCATTTCATTTCATTTTCGAGTCAAATTCTCACTCTGTCACCCAGGCTGGAGTGCAGTGGCATGCTCATGGCCACTGCAGCCTCAACTTGCTAGGCTCAGGTGATCCTTCCACCTCAGCCTCTCAAGTAGGCTGGGACTACAAGTATGCACCACCACACTTGGCTAATTTTTAAATTTATTGTAGAGATGAGGTCTCACCAAGTTGCCCAGGTTGGTCTTGAACCCCTGGGCTCAGACAGTCCTCTCTCCTCCACCTCCCAAAGGGATGGGATTACAGGTGTGAGCCACCACGACCAGCGAAGTCTGTAATTTTAAATGTCCAAGGGTAAAAGAAATGATTGATGAAACAAATATGGTAAAATATCAGTGATCCTTCTATCTAGACAATGGGTACATGTACACAGATATAAACTACTCTCTGTACTTTTCTACATGTTTGAGAACTTTCATAATAAAAAGTAAAAATAGAACAAAGAAAACATAGGAGCATATGAGAAACATGTATTGCTAAGTTTTACTTAATATATACATTTGTATTATAAATGAGAGTGATTAAAAGAACATAGAAATATTTTAAGGAAATAAGGCTTTTGAGGAATGTCACCTGCCTTCTTACCAGTGTTTTGCTGTGACTCTGAGTATGACCTTCTTTGGAGATAATATCCGAAGTCCGCATTTTAGACCCTGAATGTGAAGGCAGGGTGACATGGTTTCCTTGATTTCCCTGTGATAGGACAAGGTGGCCATTGTCTGGTTTTTTTCCCTTCATTTTGTCCTCCCAGGGATTCTGTCACAACACAGATATTAGAATGACCCTGTGGGCCCACCCAACTTCTCATAAGTCCTCTGTTTATTTTCCAAAATGGGAGAGGGAAGGTGACTTTGGAGATAAAGAAAGAAGCTGATTAACCAGTTAAACCATTTCTGTTAGTTCAGTGATCAAATTTCACTGTATTATCTATAGTGTGAATAGTTAACTTGCCAGGTGGAGCCATAAACAAAGAAGATGAATTCAGATAGTAAAAGGGTGACCATAGTTGTGTTCCCCACCCCACTCCCTGCCCTGCCTTTCTTCTAGGTTTTTTGACTGCTCACGGGATTTTAATATTGGAATCTAGACAATTGTAATGGCCCTAAATACACATCACACAGCAGCTGACGCTAAACTAATTTCATTTATGATGAAGGACTTTCTGAGGAACCAAAGTCCTTGGATGCAACATGTGGCCGACTGCTATGCAGTGAAATACCGTCACGTAGAATCAAACATTGCAGCTTGTCTCTTAGATTTGGGCTGCCTCATTCCAAAATACACAGTATTTTGAAACTAAGAAGTTCCAAAAAGTCTCTAAGATTGCTTCCATTCTTACACTCACCCAAACTCATCTGTGGAAAAAAAGAATCTATGGTCATGGCTGTTGACAAAGACATTTGTTGCTTTCTAATTTTTATTTTTATTTATTTTATTATTATTATTATTAATTAATTTATTTTTTTGAGTTTGAGTCTCACTCCTTCGCCCAGGCTGGAGTGCAGTGGCATGCATGCTCACAGCCACCCCAGCGTCAACTTTCTGGGCTCCAGCGATCCTTCCGCCTCAGTCTTCCGAGTAGCCGGAACTACAGACATGCGCTACCACGCCCGGCTATTTTTTATTTTATTGTAGAG
>NW_007259944.1:465752-474880 GCF_000164805.1 Carlito syrichta | reverse complement strand
GAGGCGGAAGGATCGCTGGAGCCCAGCAGGTTGAAGCTGCGGTGGCTGGGAGCAGCCACTACACTCCAGTCTGGGTGACAGTGAGACTCAAACTTAAAAAAAAAAAAAAAGTTCTGAAAAGAACTTTAAAAGCTGATGCAGACGGGTGGAATTAAACATTACCTAGAAGAGGACATATTGATTGTTAGGTCTCCCTGGGGCCTCAAAAAATGTTAGGGTACACACTCCCAGGGGGCCTCCAGAATGTTAGGTCAGGCCCACCGGGGGTGTGGGTGTCTGGAGTGCGATCCAATACCACATGAAAGAGGCAAAGAATTGCACAGAAGTTAAATTAGAAAATGTAGTTTATCTAAAAAGTAAATGAGAGAGAGAGAGAGGAGATTCACCTTCCCAAGGTAGGAAAGGGGGCCGAAGCCAGGAAACATGGTGATAGCCATAGCTCAGAGAGCACATGGCTACACCAGAGTCTAGTAAGGCAATGCCTGCAATGGTCTGGCAATGGCAAGATGACCGGTCGTGGTTGAGTCCTTTTAACCATTTCCCTTAGATGGGGGAAGGTCATTAAGTTGATTGGTCATTACAAAGGGGCAGGTACTGATGTCAGGTGATGGACAGCAGGCAAATGGATGGGTTAGTTGCATGATTACTGCCACCATAGTGGGTTAGATGGGAGGAGACAAGGGGAAGGAGCTTTCCTGCAAGAGACTCATCAGACATTTACAATCCACAAATTCCTTCACCAAAAGGTGGTCTCATCATTTCTATGGCTCTGTCTTGGTCTTGCATCTGATGGAGATTTGCCGAGGGGTGGGTAGGCTGCCAGCTTGACCTGCAGTAAAATGTCTGAACATTTTCTAAAACCTGCCTTTTGAAAATGTATTTATCTATGCCTAACCTGTGCTAGATTCAAAGCGTGTCAGAGGTAAAGTCTAAGCAAAAATGACTATGCTGAGGCAAACAGACAACGCTAAACTAAGTTTATTCCAGGTTTCTATAGGTACCTCCTTTCATTGATTAAATATCTACATGTAAGCCGGGCTTGGTGGCTCAACCTGTAATCCCGCGCCTTGGGAGGCTGAGGTGAGTGAATTGCCTGAGCCCGCGAGTTCAAGACCCGCCTGGGCAACTTGGCGAGACCTCATCTCTACAGTAAATCAAAAAATTAGCCGAGCGTGGTGGTATATGCCTGTGGTTCCAGCTACTTGGAAGGCTGAGGCAGAAGGATCACCTGAGCCCAGCAGGTCGAGGCTGCAGTGACCGTGAGCATGCCACTGCACTCCGTCCTGGGCAACAGAGTGAAACTCCAACTCAGAAAAAAACAAACCCATAGAATGCATGTCTACACCTCTCCCTATGGAATACAAAACAAACAACAATGGATTTTTTTTTTTTTGAGTTGGAGTCTCACTCTCACCCAGACTGGAGTGCAGAGGATTTCATTCATGAAATCCTCAGTGTAGATGTAAAACTCAAACATGACAGAAGCAGAAAGAAATCCCTGTCAAATAAGCAATTCTTTCCAGCTCAGCTGTAAGCTGGAGGTCGATGAACATTGCAGACACCTGTTATGTGGCAGTTAATACCACAGGTTGGTAAACTGTGGCCTGTAGGCCACATCTGGCCCTATGTCTGCCTTTGTAAATAAAGTTTCACTGGAAAACAGCCAAACCCATCCCTTTCTGGATTGTCTTTGGCACGTTGTGCCGGAAAGGCAGAGTTGAGGAGTTTTGGAAAACTCTACCGTCTAGGCTGTAGTTTGGTGACATGATCACTGCTACCACGCCCGATTATTTTGATTTATTGTAGAGATGAGATCTCACCAAGTTGCCCAGGCTGGTCTTAAACCCGCAGACTCAGGCAATCCACTTGCCTCAGCCTCCCAAAGTGCTGGGATTACTGGCTGAGCCACCGAGCCCGGCCCCAGCTAACTTTTTGTAGAGACAAGGCCTTACTATGTTGCCTGGTTGGTCTCGAACTCTGGAACTCAAGCGATCCTCTTGCCTCCGTCTCCCACTGTGATAGGATTATAATTGTGAGCCACTGTGCCTGGCCACCCTGTCTCTTTTTTTTTTGTGAGTTGGAGTCTCACTCTGTCACTCAGACTGAGCCCGGCTAATTTTTGATTTATTGTAGAAATGAGGTCTCGCCAAGTTGCCCAGGCGGGTCTCGAACCTGTGGTCTCAGGGAATCCACTCACCTCAGCCTCCCAAAGCGCTGGGATTACAGGCTGAGCCACTGAGCCCAGCTCACCCTGTCTCTTAAAAAAAAAAAAAATTAAACCAGGCTTAGTGGCTTGTAAAACCAGCACTTTGGGAAGCTGAAGTGGGAGGTTTGTTTGAGCCTGAGAGTTCAAGATCAGCCTGGGCAACATAGCAAGATCTTGTCTCTACAAAAAAAAATGTTTAAAACTTTAAATTGAACATATGTCTATCTGTTGCTATTATTAATTAGAGTATAAACTTTTAGAAATTAGCAAATTAGTTGGCCCCTCAGCTGACCTTTGGGATCTCAATTTGGTGGAATGTTTGTTTAACTGAGATCTTTAGGGGGGGCAGCTACCATGTCAAAATGGTGTTTGTTGATCTGGGGAAAGTAATAGATTATGCAGGGTTTGCTTTCTTCGTTCTCTGGATTAATTGTCAGTTTTTCAAACAGGATTTTGACACGCTAAAGTCTCCCAGGAAGTATGGCAACCAATAAAAGAAGTAATCTCAAGAAGGTGAGATGAGAAGCTCAGTGTGGACATTTCACAGTCACAGTTTGTTGGTCATTTATGGTCATTTGTTGGTTCACACAAGCCACAGCAAACGCACGCAGAGAAGGAATTGATGTGGCTTTCTGAACTCATCTACTTTCTTTATAACTTAGAAATACACAAGTTGCCAGGTGCAGTGGCTCACGCCTATAATCCCAGCACTTTGGGAGGCGGAGGAGAGAGGATTGCCTGAGCCCATAGGCTCGAGACCTGCCTGGGCAACATGACGAGACCTCGACTCCACAATAAAATAAAAAAATTAGCTGGTTGTGGTGGCACGCACTTGAAACTCCAGCTACTTGGAAGACTGAGGCAGAAGAATTGTCTGAGCTGAGCGGGTCAAGACTGTGGTGGCCAGGAGCATGCCACTGCACTCTAGCCTGGGCAACAGAGTGAGACTCATTCAAAAAAAAAAAAAAAAAAAAACACAAGTCACATATTGTTGTAGAAAATATGGATAAACAACAAGAAATAGAAACACAATTGCCCTTAATCCCACCTTAAGATAATCCTACCTTTAACGTGCTGGGATCTCCTGTTGTTTTAATACGGGTTTGTTTTGTTTGTTTTTTCCTTAGCTGTAGGAATTGCTTCAATGGATCACAATGTAAAACATTTAAATAAATGAGGGTAACACATCTAACTGGTTATCTGAGGGGCAGACTGAGAGATCTCCCTTCTCTACAACGTGTATTTCTCTACTCTTTCACCAAGAGTACTTTTGTCACCAAGCCTAAATCTCTTTAGGATGAGAAAATATCCAATAAATATCTGTTTTAAAGTTTAAAATTGTAGGCTGGGCACGGTTGCTCATACCTGTAACCTCAGCATGTTTGGGAAACTGAGATGGGAGGATCACTTGAGACCAGAAGTTCGAGACCAGCCTGGGCAACACAGCAAGACCCTGTCTCTACAAAACAAAAACAAATTAGCCAGGTGTGGTGGCATGCGCCTGTAGTCCCAGCTACTCGGGAGGCTGTGGAAGAAAGATTGCTTGAGCCCAGGAGTTTGAGACTGCAGTGAGTTATTATCACACCACTGCACTCCAGTCTGGGTGTCCGAGCAAGACTCTGTCTCAAAAAAAAAAAAAAGTAAAGTGTGGTTAGGCAGGCAGGAAACATTTTTTTCCTCATGCCTGGATTATAGCAAGCTCTCAAAAAATTATCTAAATAAATAATAAAAGGGCCAATGAATTCAGAGCAAATATTTAGAATGCCAAAACCAGTTTCAAATATCTCTCTTTAGAAGGCAGAGCAGTCCACATACACACATATACACTCCTTAGACAGCTGGGTAGATCCATCAGTAACTGAGTTTGCCCCCATGAGACGGAGCAGTCAGTCAGGTGGCGGCCATGACTTCAAAACAACTTGTGGATTCAATGGGAGAAAAAGAAAATTCCAATCCAACCATCTAGTCAATTCCGGGGAATATTATCAGTCAACCATTTGTCATGTAGTTCAAACAAATGGTTGACTAAGAAAATCTACTTTCTAATTAGTTATGCTTATATCACATAGACATTTGTCAGGTCAGACTTTTGGTAGCAAAACAAAAGCCCATGGAGATTTTTAAGGAGATATTTGCATTCGATCCTCTTTAAAACCAGGGTGAAAACAGGAGTTTGTATTTATCTTAGTCTGTGATTATTGGAAGAAATAAGAAATTAAATGTCTACAGGTATAGGAGTCTCACTGGAAAAAAAAAAGGAAGTTGAAGCCTCTTTGACAAAATGTTAAAGATAAATGTTTGGATACAACCAAACTGGTGTCTTAGTAACAAAGCACGCAAATAAAATGCACATTAAAAAGAACAGAAGAAACCAGGCGGGTGCAGTGGCTCACACCAGCCTGGACAATTTGGCGAGACCTCATCTCTATAATAAATCAAAAAATTAGCCTGGAGGGGTGGTGCATTCCTGTGGTTCCAGCTACTTGGAAGGCTGAGGCAGAAGGATCGCTTAAGCCCAGCAGGTAGGGTGCGGTGGCTGTGAGCATGCCACTGCACTCTAGCCTGGGTGACAGAGTGAGACTCTGACTCCGAAAATAAATAAATAAATAGCTATCCTAAACAATACTTTACCTTCTATTATATTCTTCACAGAATCTGAATACATTTCTAAAATTTGGGCCAGGCACAGTGGCTCACGCTTGTCATCCTAGCACTTTGGGAGGCCCAAGCAAGAAGTTTGCCTGAGTCCAGGGTTTTGAGAACTGCCTGGCAACTAGACAGGGCCTCATCTTTACCATAAATCAAAAAATTAGCTTGGTGTGGTGGCGCACTCCTGTGGTTCCAGTTACTGGAAGGCTGAGGTAGAAGGATTGCCTGAGCCCAGCAAGTCGAGGCTGTTGTGTCATGAGCATGCCACCGCACTCCTGTTTGGGTGACTCTGACTCAAAAAAAAAAAAAAAAAAAAAAAAAAGAAAAACAAAACTAAAAGGGAAAAAGATAAGCTAGGGTACAAACAAATATAGATATTTGGTGTTGTGTGGTGAGTGATTGTCCCAATTTTTTTTTTTTTTTTTGAGTTGGAGCCTCACTCTATTGCCTAGGCTGGAGGACAGTGGCATGCTTATGGCCACCTCAGCCTCAACCTCAGGCGATCCTTCCATCTCAGCCTTCCAAGTAGCTGGAACTACAGACATGTGCCACCACGCCTAACTAATTTTTTTGTTTATTGTTGAGATGAGGTCTCGCCAAGTTGCCCAGGCTGGTTTCGAACCCATGGGCTCAGGTAATCCTCTCATCTCAGCCTCCCAAAGTGCTGGGATTATAGGCATGAGCCACGGTGCCTGGCAATCTTCCCAATTTTTAACACCTTTAACATCTTCAATATTTTGTGTTTAAAAGAAGGCTCAAGTTTAGGAGGTTGCAGCCGTGGCTGAGTGAATCATTATGGAAATAATGAAGCTTGTTTATAATTTGTGTAATCTTATGTTCTTTATTAATTTTTTTTTTTAAGACATGAAGTCCTGCTCTGTTGTCTAGGTTGTACTCAGGACTCCTGGGCTCAAGGGATCCTCCCCTCTCAGCCTCCTGAGTGACTAGGACTAGAGGTGCAAGCCATCACAACTGGCTATTCCTTTTTGTGTGTGTCTTGAGTTGGGAGTCTCACTCGATCTCCCAGACTAGAGTGCAGTAGCACAATCACAGTTCACTGCAGCCTCAACCTCCTGGGTTCAAGCGATCCTTCCACCTCAGCTTTCTGAGTAGCTAGGATTATAGGCATGTGCCATCATGCCTGGCTTTTTTTTTTTTTTTAATGTTCGCAGTCTCACTGTGTTACCCAGGCTGTTCTCAAACTCCTGGGTTCAAGTAATCCTCCCACCTTGGCTTCCCAAAGTGCTGGGATTACAGGTGTGAGCCACTGTGCCCAACCAGGAATGACAGTTTTAAAGTATTAAGTGCAGTTTCAATATTAATGAGAATAATGACATAAAATCTGGGTCTGCATTGCCCATTTCCCTGGTATAAATGCTCTGAAGAAAAGTAAACCTCATAGCTGAGAATTAACAACTAAAAGTAAACCTCATAGCTGAGAATTAACAACTAAAAGCAGCCAAAAGCCGGCTCGGTGGCTCAGCCTGTAATCCTGCGCTTTGGGAGGCTAAGGTGAGTGGATTGCCTGAGACTGTGGGTTCGAGACCCGCCTGGGCGACTTGGTGAGACCTCATCTCTACAATAAATCAAAAATTAGCCGGATGTGGTAGCGCTCGCCTGTAGTTCCAGCTACTTTGAAGGCTGAGGTGAAAGGATCGCCGAAGCCCAGCAGGTCGAGACTGTGGTGGCCGGGAGTGTGCCACTGCACTCTACTCTGGGCGACAGAGTGAGACTCCAACTCAAAAAAAAAAAATAAATAAATAAATAAAAATAAAAGCAGTTAATTGCTAAGGACATTCCCGTTTAAAAAAGAAGAAGAGGAGGGTGCTTGCATTAATCTCCTTGGGGTCCTCACAACATGCCATGGCTTAAACAAGAGTTTGATTTTCTCATGGTTCTAGAGGCTGAGGGTTCAAAATCAAAGTTTGGCCAAGTTGGTTTCTGGCAGGGCTCGCTTCCTGGCTTGCAGACGACCCCTTCTTGTTGTGTTCTCACACAGCCTTTTCTCTGTGTTTAGAGAGTGTGTGTGTGTGTGTGTGTGTGTGTGTGTGTGTGTGTGTGTGTGTGTGTGTGAGAGAGAGAGAGAGAGAGAGAAAGAGACAGTGAAAGAGACCGAGAGTGAGAGAGACAGACAGATACAGAGAGACAGAGAGTGAGAGAGACAGAGAGAGAGAGAGAGAGACAGACAGATACAGAGAGACAGAGAGGGAAAGAGAGGGACAGAGAGAGACAGAGATAAAGAGTCATAGAGACAGACAGAGATTCAGAAACAGAAAGACACAGAGGCAGAGAGAGAGACAGAGAGACACAGAGACAGAGAGCCAGAGGGACAGAGACAAAGACACAGAGACAGAGACAGAGAGACAGAGACATAGAGAGACACAGAGACAGAGAGAGACAAAGACAGAGAGACAGTCACAGAGACAGACAGAGAGACATACAGAGAGTCACAAAGACAGAGAGACAGACAGACACAGAGATAGTCAGAGAGACAGAGAGAGAGAGAGAGAGACAGAGTGAGCACATATAAACCACAAGCTTTCTGGTGTCTCCGCTAAGAACACTAATCCTATCAGTTCAGGGCCCCAACCTTGTAACCTTATTTAACTTGGAATACTTCTGGAAAGGCTCTGTCTCCAAATATAGTTACAATGGGGGTTAGGGCTTTGACATGTGAATTGGGGGGCACAAACATTAAGTCCATAACAGGAACATGCAAGCAATTCCGGAATCCATCCAGGCACACATGGATAGTTCCTTGATCAGGACTCAAGGAGTAGGAAGAATACCCCATTACTCTCGGATCTACCTTCTGGACTCCTGGTTCTGTTGAATCGTCCTTCCTTTCCAATGAAAGGGAGCTCATATTTGCAGCTAAGTAGTTTTGCAACCACCTATAGAAGTTTGAGGGTTTGGAGACCCTTTTTAAACATTTTTTTTTTTGAGTTGGAGTCTCACTCCGTCGCCTAGACTGGAGTGCGGTGGCCGCTCCCAGCCACTGCAGCCTCGACCTGCTGGGCTCTGGCGATCCTTCTGCCTCAGCCTTCCGAGTAGCTGGAACTACAGGCGAGCGCTACCTCGTCCGGCTAATTTTTGATTTATTGTAGAAAAGAGGTCTTGTCAAGTTGCCCAGGCAGGTCTCGAACCCACGGGCTCAGGCATTCCACTCACCTCAGCCTCCCAAAGGCGCAGGATTACAGGCTGAGTCACTGAGCCCGGCTAGAGACCTTTTCAAATTTTAGTACACTCTCTGCTCATTTCAGTCCAAGCTGGGCGTGTTTCTGCCAATATATTTTTCCTAAAAACTTTGTGAGTCTCCTGTGAATTCAGAGGGCCTAGGTGGGGAAAGTTACAGACAAGTTGTTGGCCAAGGCTAAGGTCATCTTAAGGCTTGATTAGTGGCTTGCTATTGGTCTATAAGTCTGCTTCCAAGATGGCCCCCTCACACGACTGGCAGGCTGGTTGGTGCAGGGTGTTAGCGGGAGGCTTCAGTTCCTTGCCCTGTGGGCCTCTCCAGATAAATGCTGAAGTGTCCTTGTGGCAAGGCAGCTGGCATCCTCCGGAGCGGGTGCTCCAAGAGGGAGGACCACGGACCATGATGTCTTCTATGACCTTGTCTGGGAATTCACACATGGTCATCTCTGCAACTTCCTACTGGTTACACAGATGTTCCCTGTTGGGTGTGGGAGGATGCCAGGGCCTACCCGTGAGTGGGTGAGTCTCCTCAGAGGCCACTTGGAGGTTGGTTACTGCAAGACTCTCAAAGCAAGCCTGGGGCGGGTTGTTCACATGTCATGTGAGGCCTTGGGGTTTTCTGTAGGTTTGATCTCTGATTGATCTAACAAGCATTTATTTAGTGCCAGTCATGGGCGCGGTGCTGTGTGAGATGCTGAAAACATAAGTATGAGTAAAAATCTGTGGTGCTTGTTCCAAATAGGTGAGCACACTGCTGAACCCTATGCATGTATAAGAGAATGCTTTCACACAACACCATAAATACCACGATTGAATTGTGCACTAGGTGCTTCATAGGAGTCAAGAGAGAAGGCCTTAGCCAGGTGCGGTGGCTCGCATCTTTAATCCCAGCACTTTGGGAGGCCGAGGCAAGAGGATGCCTGAGTCCAAGAGTTCAAGACCAGCCTGGGCAACATAGCAAGACCTTGTCTCTACAAAAATAAAAATAAAAAAATTAGCTGGAAGCCGGGCTTGGTGGCTCAGCCTGTAATCCTGCGCCTTTGGGAGGCTGAGGTGAGTGGATTGCCTGAGCCCGCGG
>NW_007259944.1:464366-465447 GCF_000164805.1 Carlito syrichta | reverse complement strand
GGTCTGAAACAATTTCCTAGAGCAAATACCGGATGTTGACATTGGTGGGCATTTATTATAAGCCCCTGTGACGAGCATCTCTGAATCAATCATCTCACACCATCCACTCACTAATCCTCAAAGGTTGTGTCTGACTGTTAGTGGACTTATTTGCTACTTATTGCCTGCTACTTCCTCTCACTTCTTCTATAAACAGAAAGCACGCTTCAAGAAAGCAGAGATTGGTCAGAGGCTCACAACTATAATCTCAGCACTTTGGGAGGCCAAGGTAAGAGGAATGTCTGAGTTCAGGGGTTCGAGACCAGGTTGGGCAATTTGGCAGGCCTTCATCTATACAATAAACCAAAAAATCATCTGGGCATGGTGGCACGCACCTGTGGTTCCAGCTACTTGGAAAGCTGAGGTGGAAGGATTGCCTGAGCCCAGCAGGTCAAGGCTGGGGTGGCCATAAGTGTGCCACTGCACTCCAGCCTGGGTGACATAGTGAGACTTCGACTCCAAAAAAAAAATAAAAATAAAAATAATAATACTTTAGGCCGAGCATGGTGGCTCATGCCTAATTCTAGCACTTTGGGAGGTGGAGATGAGAGGATTGCCTGAGCCAATGGGTTTGAGACCAGCCTGGGCAACTTGGCAAGACCTTGTCTTTATGATAAATAAAAGAATTAGTTGAGCTTGGTGGCTCGTAGCTTTGCTTCCAGCTACTTGGGAGGCTGAGGCGGAAGGATCGCCTGAGCCCAGAAGGTCAAGGCTGCAGTGGCCATGAGTGTATGCCAGCTTGGGTGATAGAGTGTGAGACTCCAACTTAAAAAAAATAATAATACTTTATTATATACATGAAATTTGCAGAGTAGACCTCCTTTTTAGTAAATAGAGAAACTGAGGCGCACAGATTTCCAACTCGTTAGGCAACTTGTTCAGACTCCAAAGGCACTGGACTAGAGCTTGGTGCATGAGGCACACCCACTTAAGCAACGTGCCTGTCCCCATCTCAGAATCCCTAGGGATTAATAGCAAGGGCATTGCTGGCTTTTCTTTTTTTCAAGAGAGGAGGTCTGTTTTGTTTTTTTTTTTTTTTTTT
>NW_007259944.1:454926-464346 GCF_000164805.1 Carlito syrichta | reverse complement strand
TTTTGATTTATTGTAGAGATGAGGTCTCGCCAAGTTGCCCAGGTGGGTCTCGAACCCGCAGGCTCAGGCAATCCACTCACCTCAGCCTCCCAAAGGCACGGGATTACCTGCTGAGCCACTGAACCCAGCCGAGATGAGGTCTTGTTGTGTTGCCCAGGCTGGTCTCAAACTCCTGGCCTCAAGAAATCCTCCCGCCTTAGCCTCCCAAAGTCCTGGGACCTAGGTAATTTTTAGAAAATGTGAAGTGTGGCAGCAGACATCAGCCACTGTCACTATTGTCCTTCCCATGGCACCCTTCACAGCATATCTTTCCTTTCATAAATCTACCTTAAAAAATAAAAAAGCCAAACACAGTGGCTCACTCCTATAATCCCAGCCCTTCAGGAGGCAGAGGTGAGAGGAGTGCCCGAACCCAGGGGTTCAAGACCAGCCTGGGCAACTTGGCGAGACCTCATCTCTACAATACATTTTAAAAAAATTAGCCGGGCGTGGTGGTGCACGCCTGTAGTCCTAGCTACTCAGGAGGCTGAAGTGGAAGGATTGCCTGAACCCAACAGATTGAGGCTGTGGTGGCTGTGAGCATGCCACTGCACTTCAGTCTGGGTGACAGGGTGACTCTGACTCAAAAAACAAATTTTACTTGCCTGAGACAGGTTTGAGACCAGCCTGGGCAACTTGGTGAGAACTCATCTATACAATAAATCAAAGAATTAGTCAGGCGTGCAGGCATGTGCCTGTAATTCCAGCTACTTGGAAGGTTGACACAGAAGGATCACCTGAACCCAGCAGGTTGAGGCTGCGGTGGCCGTGAGCGTGCCACTGTACTCCAGCTTGGGTGATGGAGTGAGACTACGACTCAGAAAAAAACATTTACCGAGGTGGCTCACACTTGTAATCCCAGTGATTTGGGAGGCTGAGGTGGGAGGATAACTTGAGGCCAGGAGCTCGAGATCAGCCTGGGAAACATAGCAAGACCCTGTTTCTATACAAAATTTATAAAAAATGAATATATAAAAAATATGTTGACTCCTGGTATATAGCAAGCAAGCAAACAAACATGTGGTTACAGTGGGCCCCATGGAATAAAAAAAATTAGCCTGGTATAGTAGTGTGCACCTGTAATACCAACTGATTAGCATTCTTAATTGCATCTGCAGCTTCAGTCCTTCCTTGTCATGTAACATAACATGGTCACAGTTTCCTTATAAGTGGAAGAGAGAGGCAGGGGAGTGGGTGTCAGAAGGATGTGGCCTGAGAAAGACTCATGGCTAGCTCTGAAGGTGGAAGAAGCCATGAGCCCGGGAGTTTGACACCAGCCTAGGCAACATAGCAAGACCCCATCTCTTAAAAAAAAAAAAAATTAGCCAGGTGTGGATGTGCACACCTATAATTCCAGCTACCTGGGAGGCTGAGGAGGGAGGGTCACTTGAGCCCAGGAGTTCGAGGTTGCAGTGAGCTTTGATCATACCACCGTACTGCAACCTGGGCAACAGAGCAAGTCCCTGTATCTGAAAAAAAAAAAAAAAGAGAAAAGTTATTACAAAAATGGCCAAAGTTACTAAGAGTCTCCTTTGCTCCTGGTACCAAGTTATGGGTTTTGCAAATATGGGCGGTCAGGCTGGGCTCGGTGGCTCAACCTGTAATCCCAGCACTTTGGGAGGCCGAGGTGAGTGGATTGCCTGAGCCTGAGTGTTTGAGACCCGTCTGGGCAACTTGATGAGATCTTGTCTCTACAATAAATAAAAAATTAACCGAGCATGGTAGCGTGCACGCCTGTAGTTCTGGCTACTTGGAAGGCTGAGGTGAAAGGATCGCCGGAGCCAGAAGGTTGAGGCTGCGGTGGCTTGGAGCATCCCACTGCACTCCAGTCTGGGCGACTGAGTGAGACTCCAACTCCAAAAAAAAAAAAAAAAAAAAATGGGCGGTCGTGCGTCACAATTTGTTTTAAGAACTGGACTTCAAAAGAAGCAACACACCTCCATGGCCCTTATTCAAGTGTGGATATGCCCTTCATGAAACCCCAAATTAAGACCCAAATAGCTGGCAATCATAAGAAGAGCCACCAGCCTTTCTGTGGGCAAAAGCCCCCTGGCAGGACACACATTCTCCTCATGTCCCTTCCTGAACTGGACTTGGGTCTTTGATCTTTGGGGTGCAGATGACAGCTGCCCACAAGTCATCAGCATATGTCCAAGTGTCTTTCTGTCTCATGGCCTAGTAGGGTGTGTGGACACTCAGTGCCCTGCATATGGGCGGATTTCTGAACGTTGCAAAGAGCATTTTGAAGCAGATTCATCTGCTTTTTGGAAGTAAAAGCTGTTTGTGCTTATGGCAGAGGGGAAAGGGGTGTGGGGAGTGCTGATGGCTGAGTGTTTTTTCCGAGGATTGATGCCTGTTCCACACCCAGTGAACTCACCATTTGGCATGTGTGTTGCTTATCAGAATGAATTTTATGACCAAAAAAATCCCAAAACAACAACTGAATGCTAGAAGTTTCGTGAACTTGATAATTAAGTGGAGATATCAAGGAGAAAGGGCTGAGGTTTGTGGTCTGCAATTCAGTTTCCCACAATGTTGGAAAAACTCTCCCAGTCTTGCAGGCCAGCTTCTACATTTGGGGGTGGGGGCAGCTAGTAGGAAATGCTGTTAACTCAAAGACTCTTAGAAAATGGGTTCTAGCTGGGTGCGATGGCTCACGCTTGTCATTCCAGCACTTTGGGAGGTGGAGATAAGAGGATTGCCTGAACTCAGGGGTTTGAGTCCGACCTGAGCAACATGGTGAGACCTCGTCTCTTCAATAGATCAAAAAAAGTAGCCGGGTGTGGTGCGGTGTGCCTGTGGTTCCAGTTACTTGGAAGGCTGAGGCAGAAGGGTTGCCCAAAGTCAGCAGGTAGAGGCTGCAGTGGCCATGAGTGTGCCACTGCACTCCAGCCCAGGTGACAGAGACTCTGACTCAAAAAAAAAAAGAAAGAAAGAAAGAAAAAAGGGGGTCTAGCTATCTAACCATCCACACATCCATCCATCTATCCACCCATCCAGTACTGAGCACAGGGGCTATTGCCTATAATCCCACCACTTTGGGAGGCTAAGGCGAGAGGATTGCTTGACCCCAGGAGTTTGAGACCAGCCTAGGCAACATAGCGAGATCTTGTCTCTACAAAAATAAAAAAATTAGTCAGGCATGGTGGCATACTCCTATAGGCTCCGACACTTGGGAGGCTGAGGCTGAAGGATCACCTGAACCCAGAAGGTTGAGGCTGTAGTGAGCTGTGATTGGATGACTGCACTCCAGCCTGGATGACAGAGTGAGATCACCACTCAAAAAAAAAAAAAAATTCATCCATCCATTCACCCATCCATCACCTCTCTACAGAAAAATATGACTTTAGCTAAAAACAGCTGCCCAAATTAGGAAGAATAAATATTAAGCCTAAATCATTTAACAGTAATATTTTCAAAATGAAAAAGGTACTAGGCTAGGCCTTAGGGGCAACCCCACACCTAGAATTTAAGCCACAAAAATAACAGGAGTATGTAAAAATGGACCAACAAAGATGCTCATGACTGCGTTGATGGTGACAGAATAAACTGGAAACACCTGTTCATGGACAGGGCAATTGTTAATTATTTAACTTCTTAGCTTCTAATTGTCCCCATCTGTAGAACAAGGATAAAATATTTATCGGTTAATGATGAGGACTAGAATTTTTGTTTTTGAGTCGGAGCCTTTCTCTGTCGCCAAGGCTGAAGTGCAGTGACACGCTCACAGCCACCGCAGCCTCGACCTGCTGGGATCAGGTGAACCTTCTGTTTCATCCTTCAAAGGGGCTGGGACTACAGGCATGCGCCACCACAACTGCTAATATTTTTGATTTATTGTAGAGACGAGGTCTTGCCAAGTTGCCCAGGCTGTTCTTGAACCTCTGGGTTCAGGCGATCCTCTTGCCTCTACCTCCCAAAATTCTGGAACTACAGGTATGAGCCACCACGCCTAGCTAGGACTAGAAATTAATGCTCAGATAAGGTTTAGAACAAGGCTGGACACCCAGTAAATTTTAATATTCTTTGTTGTTATCATTATTATAGCCAAATATTTAAAATCAACACTTTTTTTCATTTATTTATTCTAGTATTCTTTTTCTTTTGAGTTGGAGTCTCACTCTGTCACCCAGGCTGGAGTGCAGAGATGAGGTCTCACCATCTTTTTTTTTAATTGTAGAGATGAGGTCTTACCAAGTAACCCAGGCTGATCTCAAACTCTGGGCTCAGGGAATCTTCCCGTCTCAGCCTCCCAAAGTGCTGGGATTACAGGTGTGAACCACCGTGCCCAGTTTTTTTTTTTCTTTTTTAGAGATGGGGTCTTGTTCTGTCTCCCCTGGTTGGAGTGCAGTGGTGTGATCATAGCTTACTACAGCCTCAATTTACTGGGCTTAAGCAGTCCTCCTGTCTTAGCCTCCTGAATTCCTGGAACTATAGGCAAGCACCACCACACCTGGCTAATTATTTTTTTAAAAAGCATTTTTTGGGCCGAACTAGGTGGCTCAGCCTGTAATCCCAGCACTTTGGGAGGCCAAGGTGAGTGGATCACCTGAGCCCGTGGGTTTGAGACCCGCCCGGACAACTTGGCATGACCTTGTCTCTACAATAAATCAAAAACTAGTTGGGCATGGTAGGGTGCACCTGTAGTTCCAGCTACTTGGAAGGATTGCTGGAGCCCAGCAGGTTGAGACTGCAATGGCAGGGAGGGTGCCACTGCACTCCAGTCTGGGCAATAGAGTGAGACTCCAACTCAAAAAAAAAAAAAGCATTTTTTTGGTAGAGATAAGATTTTGCTATGTTGCCAGGCTGGTCTCCAACTCCTGGCATGCAGCTATTCTCCTACCTCAGCCTCCCAAAGTGCTGGGATTACAGGCATAAACCACCATGTCCAGCTGGAAATCAATATTTTTTTTTTTAAGACTAAAATTGATCTATATATACTAAAATGTTCATATTTACAGTTCAGTAAAAAACAAACAAAAAAAATGGGCCAGCTGCAGGGGCCCATGCCTATAATCCCAGCATTTTGGGAGGCCAAGGTGAGAGGATTGCCAGAGCCCATGGGTTCGAGACCAGCCTGGGTAACTTGGTAAGACCTCATCTATACAATTAAAAAAAAAAAAAAAGCTGAACATGGTGGTGTGTGCCTGTAGTTCCAGCTACTTGGAAGACTGAGGCAGAAGGATCGCCTGAGTCCAGCAGGTCAAGGCTGTGGTGGCCATGCACTTTAGTCTGGGTGACAACACTGAGACTTCAACTCCAAAAGAAAAAAAAAAAGACAGAAAATACTGAATATAGTCTATCACATTTATGCTTTTCAACCAAGGGTGTGTTTTATATTTAATATTTAGGTTTATTTGTATATAGAACATTTCTGGAAAAATATACAGAATTAGTGGATATAAAAGTATTTCCTTCTAGACTTTAGAGAGTTTATATTAAAACACAGCAATCTGTCCATGTTCTTTTAAAGGACATCTGTTGTCTGCTGACAACTCTAATTTATGGTTTATGACATATAGAGAAATGGGACAATTTGAGTGACTAATGCGGCTTTGTTTAAAACGAATAGGTATAATTAATCTATTATGTGAATTCATTAATAAAAAGCACTCAATACATGTTTTAAGAAAACAGCCATATGGCTCTGCTGGTTAAAAGCCTTTCATCTTGAAAATAATGAATGACAGCAAAACTTTGCAAAATGTCTCTTTTTGGAATAAAAAGCTATGAAAACTTCAGACTTCATTTCAAAGGCTCTTCAGAGTCAAATACCAGACAGATACTAATTCATGGCAGAAAAGTAAAGGAAATATTTTGGTATAAGATATCGTGAGATGGATTAAAAGCTGATATTAGGCAGTTATTGCTTAAATGTCTTATTTTATACAAATGACACAATTGCAAAAATGAGTGAAGCCTGATGTTTGATTGTCGCTCTTTGTTGTTGAAGCTCAGGTTTGGCAGAGCCTCATCCGTGCTGATGAGATATTATTTAATTGTGCGAAATCTGGGTCATCAAACGCATATCACTATTCCCGGGCCCATCTGAGTGGCCAGCGTGTTTCTACAGATCTTTCTCTCTCCACCTAATTCCGTGACTTTTCTGAAATGCCTCTTAAATGCTGTTCGTTGTAAAGTTATCATCCTTAATGAAAAAATGCCTGCTGAGGGGACCAGGAGCCATTTGGTACCCTCCTGTCAGGGGAGGAAAAGAATAACATCGAACAAGGCTGAAGGTTTTTATTATCACGTCGTAAATGAGCAAATGGCATCTGTCAATACAAAGAGACTCAGAGGGACAGGGAGGAGGAAGAGGCCAGGAACAGGCTGTCGAGTGACAACATGGATTTTTATTAACCTTCCAGTCCAGCGTCTCTTTCCCTATTTTATTTTGCCTCATTCACTCTGAAACATAATAATGCTATAAAAGCTCTCCGACAGGAAGCTGATCACCATTAAAAACCGCAGGGCCCTCCCGGGCTGGGGCAACAGGCAAGAGTTTGAATCCCAGACTTATCTTTAGGGTTTTAAACATAAGTATGCCAACACGGATGTATTTGCACATCCAGCCTCTACATGCCTTGGGCCTTTTCTAGAAGGCGTTTCTTTCCAAGAATAACACAGCCAGTTTGCCCAGGCGTTAATTCTCACAAAGTTTTCATATTTGGGTCGTAAACATCTTTCATGACACTGGTAAAATGGCCAAGGTGTTTATGGGCTGCAAGAAATGTTTATGCCAAATGCATAAAGGCAGAAATGGCCCGTTCACATCAGACCTGGAATGAGGGACCCTGGCATGGGGGGAGGGGAGTCAGAGGACTCCCCCCACCAGCCCGTTACCCTCACCCCGGAATGATTTCTCTGGAAGTTGTTAAGGTGGATGTCTCGTAAAAATGTTTTGTAAATGTTAACTCAGGCCTGAGCAGGTGTGGGAGCAGCAAACAGGGTGATGGGAAGATGGACAAGCGGGGGTCTGCCCCCTCCAAGGGGGCACGACTGCTGTTCTAATGTCAGGACAGGGCGTCGAGCAGGTCTGGGCACAGAGTGCCGAGAAATGCCACAGCTCAGGTCCTGAAATTCTCACAGTCGGGGCCTACTATGTTGTTCCAGGAGATTTAAAACCTGGGTGTAAATTGGGTTACTCCTTCTATGGGAAGCCAACAGCCTCAGTGCAGATGTTTTATCCTAAAGACATTCACATGTGGGAGATCTAAATTTGTTCTGACATGGAAAGATTTCCAGTTTTTAATTTTTTTTAAAGGCAAATGTTAGCCTGGCTTGGTGGTGCACCTGTTATCCCAGCTACTTGGGAGGCTGAGGTGGGAGGACCATATTAGTTAGGAGTTTGAGGCCAACATGGGCAATATAGTGAGACTTTGTGTCTAAAAAAATAAAAAATAAAAAAGGAAAGTTATTTTTATTTTTGAAATGTATTTTTTTTTTGAGTCGGAGTCTCACTCTGTTGCCCAGGCTGGAGTGCAGTGGCACGCTCACGGCCACCGCAGCCTCGACCTGCTGGGCTCCGGCGATCCTTCTGCCTCAGCCTTCCAAGTAGATGGAACCACAAGCGCACGCCACCACACTAATTTTTAAAAATTTATTGTAGAGACGAGGTCTCACCAAGTCACCCAGGCTGGTCTCGAACTCCTGAGTTCAGGCAATCCTCTTAACTCGCCTCCCAAAGTGCTGGGATTACAGATGTGAGCCACTGTGCCTGGCCAAAAAAGGAAATTTTAGAATGATACACAGCTTAGAAGGTTCTCTATTATTGCTATTATTGTTTTTTAAAAAATAGTATTTATATAGAGAAAATACCCTGGGAAAATACCCCACATGTCACAATGAGTTTGAATGCTCTGGAGTTTATATTTTTGAATCAGTTGCTTTTTTTTCCTTAAAGGTCATGTAGAGATAAAATGTCACAGATCTGTACATAAAGACAAATAAACAAACAAAGGAAAAAAACAAACATGGGCCGGGCATGGTGGCTCACATCTGTAATCCCAGCATGTTGGGAGGCCAAGGTGAGAGGATGGGTTGAGCCCAGGAGTTTGAAACCAGCCTGGGCAAAATAGTGAGATCTCATCTCTACAAAAAAATAAAAAAATAAAACGCCAGCCTTGTGTGGTGACCTGCACCTATAGTCCCAGCTAGTAGGAAGACTGAGGTGGGAGGATTGCTTAAGCCCAGGAGTTGAGGTTGTGGTGAGCTATGATCATGACACTGCACTCTAGTCTAGGTGACAGAGTGAGACCTGACCCAAACAATCAAAACAGAAGACAGAAGTGAGTGCGTGTAAAAACGGGTGAAATCGGAGTACGGCCTGTAGACTTGTAAACTGTGTTGTGCTGATGTCTATTTCCTGGTTTTTATAATGTCACCCTGGGGGGCAGCTGGGCCATGGGTATATGGGACTCTTTGGTACTATTTTTACATTTCTTGTGATCTATAAATTACTTCAAAATAAAAAGTTAAAATAGGGCATCTGTTAGTTTGTAATGAAGAAAACAAAGGAAAGTGATTCATGAAATAGACATCCATGACATACGAGGGGGGACCACCCCCCAAAAACTCAGAATTTATTTATAAAAAATGGTGTATTTATTCTTACATGTTTAAACTTCAGTCACCTTCAGAGTTCTCTTTTTTGATGCAATACACCTGTTGAGATGCTTTTCCATGACTCAAAACAGTTTTTGAACTCGTCCATTTGGATGCCTTTTTAGTGTTTCTGCCGTTTTTTGTTTCACCTCTTCCACTTGCAAGGTGTTTCCCTCTGAGAACTTTTTTCATCTGGGAAAATAAAAAGAATCGCTGGGGGTGAGATGGGGTGAATAGGGAGGGCGAGGCACAGGAGTCATTCCGTTCTTGGTCAAAAACTGCTGAACACTCAGCACAGTATGGACAGGTTGTCCATGTAAATCACCCATCATGAAGTGGGCAAATACCTTGTAAGACTCTCAAAAAAAAAGAAAAAAATTACTGAAGCCAAATGCAGCCTCTCACAACAACGCCAACTAATATGTGGATGCTGAGGGGTTCCTAAACACTTACCTAGCCAGGGATGCCTGTACGCCTGTACTACAAGGAGCCCGCCTTCCAAAAGATAATCCCATTTTTTTGGGTCCCCCCCATCATACTGTTGAAATTTATAGACACAAACGGCAGAACAGAATGTTTGCACAAATGTAGTCAGCGAAATGGTACACACATGCTCAGAGAAACATGTGGCTGCAGGCTGCCAAATTCTAGCAGCCACGATCCCAAATGGAAGCCTTTTCACGCTGGGGTACTCTTTAGGTACTTAATTTTTATTTTTATTTATTTATTTTTTTGAGTTGGAGTCTCACTCGGTCACCCAGACTGGAGTGCAGTGGC
>NW_007259944.1:429767-454906 GCF_000164805.1 Carlito syrichta | reverse complement strand
CTAATTTTTGATTTATTGTACAGATGAGGTCTCACCAAGTTGCCTAGGTGGGTCTTGAACCCGTGGGCTCAGGCAATTCACTCACCTTGGCCTCCCAAAATGCTGGGATTACAGGCTGAGCCACTGAGCCCAGCCGGTACTTAATTTTTTAAAAATTGTGACTATACATGCACATGCATAGTCATGATTTTTTTTTTTTTCAAATTAAGTGTGTGTGTATAAGTTTGGGGAAAAAAATTAAACCCTAGAGAAGCACAATGACTGCAATAACAAACACAGATTTTTGGGGGGAGGGGTAAGAGTCTCACTCTGTTGCCCAGGCTGGAGTGCAGTGGCATACTCACAGCCACTGCAGCCTCGACCTTCTGGGCTCTGGCGATCCTTCCATCTCAGCCTTCCAAGTAGCTGGAACTACAGACGCACGACACTACACCTTGCTAGTTTTTCGTAGAGACGAGGTCTCACCATGTTGCCCAGTCTGGTCTTGAACCATGGGCTCAGGCAATCCTCTTGCCTCAGCCTCCCAAAGTGCTGGGATTACAGGCATGAACCACCATGCCTAGCAACAAACACTGTTAAACCCTCCGGCTAGAATACAGAACGCTAATGTCCTGTCTCTTTTTTTTTTTGGGTCGGAGTCTCACTCTGTCCCCCAGGCTGAAGTCCATTGGCACATTCACGGCCACTGCAGCCTCAACCTGCTGGGTTCAGACAATCCTTCCGCTTCCAAGTAGCTGGAATCACAGGCGTGTGCCACCATGTCTGGCTAATTTTGTGACTTATTGTAGAGACAAAGTCTCACCATGTCATCCAGGCTGGTCTTGAACCTATGGACTCAGGCAATCCTCTCACCTCTGCCTCCCAAAGTGTTGGGATTATAGGCATGAGCCTCTGCACCCAGTTGTTTTTTTTTTTTTAAATTCTTTAGAGACAGGGTCTCACACTGCCTCTTAGGCTGGAGTGCAGTAGCACAATCATGGCTCACTAGAGCTTGAAACTTCTGGGCTCAGGGGATCTTCTGGCCTCAGCCTCCTGGGTAGCTGGGACTACAGGCATACCTCACTGTGGCTAGCCAATTTTTTAATTTTTTGTAGAGACGAGGTCTCACTATGTTGCCCAGGCTTGTCTTGATGTCCTGGGCTCAAGGCATATTCCTGTCTTGGTCTTCCAAAGTGCTGGGATTACAGGTGTGAGCCACCACACCCAGTGTGACTTATTTTTAGATAGGGGAAAAATTCCGAATTCCTCGTGTTGCTTTATGATGCTTCTTTCAATGTGTCTCCTGGCACTGCCTGGGCTGCCCAGGGCCCCTGATTTTATTTGGGTTATGTAATTGCTTTTGAACTGTGAGCAATAACAATAAAGGACTGAACAGAGTGGAGAGCAGGCAGATCCCTGCTCCCCGAGGAACCAGAGTCTGGAGCTGTGTGTGCACTATTTAACCCTCCCTGTTATGCTAATGAATAGAGTCCAACTTCTTTTATTTTTTTTAAGTCAGAGTCTCACTCTGTTGCCCAGGCTGGAGTGCAATGGCACGGCCACTGCAGTCTTGACCTGCTGGGCTCAGGTGACCCTTCCCTCCCAGACTTCCAAGTAGCCAGAACTACAGACAGAGTCCAACTTCTAAAGTCTGTAACAAGACAGGGACAAAAAAATCAGGAATTTGAGCCAGGTGTGGTGGCTCATGCCTGTAATCCCAGCACTTTGGAAGACTGAGGCAAGGGGATTGCCTGAGCCCAGGGTTTCAAGACCAGCCTTGGCAACTTGGCGACACCTCATCTCTACAATAAACGAAAAAATTAACCAGGCTTGAATGCTCACCTCTGTAGGTCCAGGTACTTGGAAGGATGAGGTAGAAGGATCACCTGAGCCCAGCAGGTCAACAGGTGGAAGCTGCGGTGGTTATGAGCATACCACCGCACTCCAGCCTGGGAGACAGTGAGACTCCAACTCAAAAAAAAAAAAAAAGCAGGAATTTGTGTTCGTAGGAGGACATGGCAAAATAAAAATATATTTTTTACCTATATAAATATGCATGGAGAGTTCCTTCCTTCCTTCCTTCCTTCCTTCCTTCCTTCCTTCCTTCCTTCCTTCCTTCTTTCCTTCCTTCCTTCCTTCCTTTTTGAGTCAGGATCTCACTCTATCACCCAGGCTGGAGTACAGCGGCATGATTACCGCTACAGTAGCCTCAACCTCCTGGACTCTGGTGATCCTTCCACCTCAGCCTCCCAAGTAGTTGGGATTACAGGTGCACACTGCCACATCCAGCTAATTTTCTTTTTTTTTTTGTAGAGACAAGGTCTTTCTATGTTGCCCAAGCTGGTTTTGACTTTCTGGGCTCACGTGATCCTCCTGCCTCGACCTCCCAAAGTGCTGGGATTACAGGCGAGAGCCATTGTATCTGGCTTCTTTTCTTTTTAAAAAATAATTTTACACAAATAACATTTTTTTTTTTTGAGCTGGAGTCTCACTCAGTCGCCCAGACTGGAGTGCAGTGGCCGCTCCCGGCCACCGCAGCCTTGACTTGCTGGGCTCCGGCGATTCTTCTGCCTCAGTCTTCCAAGTAGCTGGAACTACAGGTGTGCGCTACCATGGCCAGCTAATTTTTTGATTTATTGTAGAGATGAGGTCTCGCCAAATTGGCCAGGCGGTTCTCGAACCCGCGGGCTCAGGCAATTCACTCACCTCAGCCTCCCAAAGGCGCGAGATTACAGGCTGAGCCACTGAGCCCGGCACAAATAACATTTTTCTAGGCACATTTTAAAATATAGATTTTAGAAAAGAAAAAGAATAATAAAAAAATTAGCTGGGTGTGGTGGTGCATGCCTGTAGTTCCAGCTACTTGGAAAGCTGAGGTGGAAGGATCGCCTGAGCCCAGCAGGTCGAGGCTGTGATGTCCGTTAACAGTGTGCTGCACTCCAGCCTGGGCAACAGAGTGAGACTCCGACTCAGAAAAACAAACAAAAAAATAAAGAAAATCCTGGGGTAGAAGCAGTTAGGGAACTTTGCTGTAAGATTTGTTTATAACAGAAGCATGCACAGGTCTCGGGGGGTATGAAACAGAAAGTTCGGGCTGAGCTCGGTGGCTCAGCCTGTAATCCCAGCACCTTGGAAGGCAGAGGTGAGTGGATTGCCTGACCCCTCGGATTCTAGACACACTCGGGCAACTTGGCAAGACCTCATTTCTACAGTAAATCAAAAATTAGCCGGGCGTGGTATCGCACGCCTGTGGTTCCAGCTACTTGGAAGGCTGAGGCAGAAGGATCGCCGGAGCCCAGCAGGTCGAGGCTGCGGTGGCCGGGAGCGGCCACTGCACTCCATTCTGGGCAACAGAGTGAGACTCCAACTCAAAAAAAAGAAAGAAAGAAACAGAAAATTCCTCCAATCTATCTGATCACAGACCCCTCCTTCACTTCTATTTGCAATTGAGTAGAAATGTACATAATACAGTATTAACTATTTTAAAGTGAACAAGTCAGTGGTATTTAATACATTCGCTATGTTGCACAACCACCGCCTCTATCTAGTTCCAAAATATTTTCCTCACCCCAAAATAACCCTTATCAGGGGATCAGGACCTTCTCCCTTATCCTGGTGTTTCCTGAACGCATAAATAGAGGTATGGTTTAGGGCTATCATAGCAACTCCTTCCACTTTGATCTGCAGGGTGACCTATCTAGAAGAACAAGAAAGCCCATGATACGAATCCACACCCAGTAATAACCCGAGAGAGTCCTCTCTCAAGCCCCCCAAAATAAAAAGAATTTGCTAGTATTTGGTTTACTACTGCCATGGCTAACCCAGACTTAATATATTTACCTGAAGTATTTAAGCTTAAGAAGAGGCATTTTTTCCCCCCAAGGTGATTGGCAGAGCATAAGCATTTAAACATTTGACCTAGAACCATCCCCAGCTCCCAAATGGCTTGAAAATCTTATCTTATCTTGTATCTTCCTGTTTGGAAACTTCAGGAAAAAAAAAAGTACTTTAGGAACAAACAAAAAAATAATGACATACCTGTCAGGCAGAGAGAGAGGAGAGAGAATAACTCCAGAAAGTCAACTCTTTCTTTTCTAGCAGGAAGTCAAGAGGTTAAATTCTACACTTGATATTTTTCAGCCAGGGGTGTAAATACACTATTTAGATTTGAGGAGTAGGATCTGGAAAGCAGCTGGTCGGCTGCTAGTGGGTTATCAGAACTTAATAACATTACTGTCCCTAAAGTTGGTTTACAACCCCCACTGCTAAATTTGACTGGATGAAAAAAAAAAAACTCTCAAGATCTGGAAAAAACTGCAGAAAGAGTTAAAAGTGGTTTCTGCAAAGGAAGGGACTGAGGGTGAGGAGGGGCGTCTTGGTTTTCATTATTAGTCTTTTTGCAATTGATTAGCTAAAAAAATTTTTTTTGAGTTGGAGTCTCACTGTTGCCTAGGCTGGAGTGCAGTGGCACACTCACGGCCACTACAGCCTCGACCTGCTGGGCTCAGGCTATACTTCCACCTCAGCCTTCCAAGTAGCTGGAACTACAGGCACGCACCACCATGCCCAGCTAATTTTTTAATTTATTGTAGAAATTAGGTCTCGCCAAGTTGCCCAGGCTGGTCTTGAACCTGTGGGATCAGGCGATCCTCTCAACTTGGCCTTCCAAAGTGCTGGGATTATAGGTTTGAGCCACCGCGTCTGGCCCAGTTGATTAATTTTTAACCACCAGCAAGGGGTTCTTTCATTTAAAAAAAAAATTAAAAAAAATAAATAAATAGGTGCCAAGCCAAGTGCAGTGGCTCGCGCCTGTAAAGTGCACACACCAGCACTTTGGGAGGCGAAGGTAAGAGGATTGCCTAAGCCCCTAAGCCCATGACCAACCTGGACAACTTGGCAAGACCTCGTCCCTATAATAAATAAAAGATTAGCTGAGCATGGTGGTGTGAGCCTGTGGTTCCAGCTACTTGGAAGTTCGAGGTGAAATGATCACCTGAGCTAGCAGGTCAAGACTGCGGTGGCCATGAGCATGCCCCTGCACTCCAGCCTGGGCAACAGAGTGAGGCTCTGACTAAAAAAAAAATAAGATAGGTGTTTTTGGAGGATAGCAATGCTAACAGGTAATCTTGCATTAGGGAAGTACATGAAATCTGGACAAATCTAGTTCTGGTGTGGAGACAGGAGAGACTCAAATATTTGCAGGATGACAGGCCCGAGATGGATAAGGCTGGTTTCTTCCAGGAATGAGAGGGCATGGCCAGAGCAGGAAGGAAAGGATACCTCCCGCTATGCATTTTCCTGCCTTCCTAAGTCCTGAAAGGTGTGACTATATTACCTGTTCAAGGGAGGAGAGGACAGAAGGCGTGAGTTTCAGTTTATTTGCAGCGGTTCATTGTTATTATCATACATGTATTAACAATAGATACAATCGTGACTGCAATGAATAATAATAAAAGTGAATTATTTAACGCAAATGTGGCTATGAGCTGACAATCTGTGAAGCTGGGCCAAGGACAGGCAGTTCATTTTACTATCCATGCCATTTAAAATTCTCCAAAATAAAAACTCAAGGCAAAGTATGACCAAATTAAATGAAAATAATACGGACCTGGGGAGCTTTAAAAAAAATTCTGGGGCTCAGGCCACACCCTGGTCTAATAAAATCAGAACCTCTGGGGGTGGGACACAGCCATTAGTAGGATTTTTAAAAATTCCCCAGTGACTCCAAGGTCATCTGGTTGAAAACCAGCACTCTGGAGACTTTGGAAGCTTGCTTTAACTTTCTACAATCTGTAGAGTAATTTCCTGTCCCTGCAAAATAGCTCCTAGGCACTTGCAGTGATTTCTAACCTAGTCTCTAAATAATTAATCTTTAAAGTAATGACAAAAAGCACAATATTATATTAGATTGAGGGAGACATTATAAGGAGACAGATAGCTTGCTCTCTGAGAAGTCACATGATGGTAATGCATACTTGGGTTGCAGGTGACCACTGGTACCCTGTATTTTTATACTTTTATTTGACCTATTGAGTTTAATGAGGTTCCCTCCCACGCTGCTCTACATTCAGTGACTTCAAAGAGAGAGTAGGGTCAGTTCAACTCTGTAGAGGAGAGGAGAAAGTTCTGAATTTTTCAGTATCTTGGGGAAGCTGGAATGTTGGGATATTTTAGTTGCAAATAACAGAAAGCCCAACTCAGCAGGACTTGAACAATAAGGTCATTGATTAACCATCTCTCAAGGAGTTTGGTGTTAGGATGTTTCCAGTATGGTGACTTCGTTAGTTAACTTGGGAACCAGGTTTTTTTTCCTTCTTTCTTCCCATTCTCAGGCTTCCGTCCAATCATACCCCGGAATGGCTGCAGAGTTCTAGAAGTTGCAGGGAGATGACAGTGCCCAGGGGCAAAAAGAAAAGTCCCTGCCTTTTGTTCCCCTTAAATTTTTTTTTTTTTTTTTTGAGTTGGAATCTCACTCTGTTGCCCAGGCTGGAGTGCAGTGGCACACTCATGGCCACCATAGCCTCAACCTGCTGGGCTCAGTCGATTCTTCCATTTCAACCTTCCAAGTAGGTGGAACTACAGGTGTGCGCCACCATGCCCAGCTAATTTTTTCATTTATTGTAGAGATGAGGTCTCACCAAGTTGTCCAGGATGGTCTTGAAGCTTGTGGGCTCAGGCAATCCTCTTACCTCGGCCTTCCAAAGTGCTGGGATTATAGACATGAGTCATCATGCCCGACTTTTTTTTTTTGAAATTTTTGTAGAGATGGAGGTCTCACTATGTTGCCCAGGCTGGTGTCGAACTGCTGGCCTCAAGAAATCCTCCCACCTCAGCCTCCCAAAGTGTTGGGATTACAGGTGTGAGCCACCATGCCCAGTTCTTTGGTCCTTTTTTAGTTTTGTATTTTATTTTTTGAGTCGGAGTCTCACTGTGTCACCCAGGCTAGAGTGCAATGGTATGCTCACAGCCACCACAGCCTTGACCTGCTGGGCTCAGATGATCCTTCTGCCTCAGCCTTCCAGGTAGCTGGAACCACAGGTGCATGCAACCATGCCTGGCTAATTTTTTGATTTACTGTAGAGGTGAGGTCTCGCCAAGTTGCCCAGGCTGGTCTCTGCGTCCTCCTCCCAAAGTGCTTGCATTACAGGCGTCAGCCACTGCGCCTGGCCCCTTTGAATCTTTTTATTTTTATTTCTTTATTTTTAAATTATAGAAAAATTTTATTTTTCTATAATGACATAAGCAATCAAACTAGTTGTTTAAATTTAATTTGTTTACTGAATTTTTTTTTTCTTTTAATTTTGCCTCTTTTTAAGGTGAGGAAAACCTTCCCTGAAACCCTCTCGGTCACTTCCCCTCATATCTTTGGTCAAAGTTGCATAACTAACACCTTGACAAGATAAATGACACTCTCATGGTGGGCTCACAGGCAAGAGAGCACAGTATATGTGACTGTACATCTCAAATTAATATGGAATTTTATTTTATTATTTTTATTTATTATTATTATTATTTTTGAGTTGGAGTCTCACTCTGTCGCCCAGACTGGAGTGCAGTGGCCACTCCCGGCCACCGCAGCCTTGACCTGCTGGGCTCCGGCGATCCTTCCGCCTCAGCCTTCCAAGTGGCTGGAACTACAGGCGCGTGCTACCACGCCTGGCTGATTTTTTGTTTTATTGTAGAGATGAGGTCTCGCTGCCCAGGCAGGTCTCGAACCCACAGGCTCAGGCAATCCACTCACCTCAGCCTCCCAAAGGCACGAGATTACAGGCTGAGCCACCGAGCCCGGCTTAATATGGAATTTTAGATAAATGTTTTTCTACTAGAAAAAATATTGAGGCCAGACATGGTGGCTCACATCTGTAATCCTAGCACTGGGAAGCTGAGGAGGGAGGATTGCTTGAGCCCAGGAGTTTGAGACCCCATCTTGGCAACAGAGTGAGTGAGACCTCCTCTGTTCAAAAAATTAAAAAATGTAGCCAGGTATGGAGGTGGATACCTGGCTCGGAGGTTGAGGAGGGCGGATTGCCTGAGTCCCGGAGGTCAAGAGTGCGGTGAGCCATGATCATGCCACTGCAATCCAGCCTGGGTAGCAGAGTGAGACTCCAACTCAAAATAAATAAACGTAAAAAATTGAATTAAATTAATCTGAAAGACTTTTTATTCCAGTGTATTCTGATTTGGTAAGTAATTTCTATTTCTTTTTTTTGAGTCGGAGTTTCACTCTGTTGCCCAGGCTGGAGTGCAGGGGCATGCTCACAGCCACCACAGCCTTGATCTGCTGGGCTCAGGTGATCTTTCTGTCTCAGCCTTCCAACTAGCTCGAACTACAGGCACATGCCACCATGCCTGGCTAATTTTTTGATTTATTGTTGAGACAAGGTCTTGCCAAGTTTCCCAGGCTGGTCTCAAAGCCCTGGGTTCAGGCAATCTTTTCAACTCCGCCTTGCAAAGTGCTGGGATTACAGGTGTGAGCCACTGTGCCTGGCCTAGTAGTCTCTATTTATTTTTGCAATTTTATATTAGTGAGCTAAACATCAACATGTACACATACACATACTCTTGGTTGGCCATGTTCCTTTATTTTTTTATTTTTTATTTTTATTAGTTGGAGTCTCACTCTGTCACCCAGACTAGAGTGCAGTGGCCACTCCGGCCACTGCAGCCTCGACCTGCTGGGCTCGGGCGATCCTTCCGCCTCAGCCTTCCAAGTAGCTGGAACCAACCACAGGCGTGCACTACCATGCCCGGCTAATTATTTATTTATTTATTGTAGAGATGAGGTCTCACCTGCCCAGGTGGGTCTCGAACCCGCGGGCTCAGGCAATCCACTTACCTCAGCCTCCCAAAGCGCGGGATTACAGGCTGAGCCACTGAGCCCGGCTGGCCATATTCCTTTATAAGATAATAATTGAAAAACATATATAATACACCCTAGTAAATTTGAGAATTTTGTATATGATAGAGGTTGGCTTCAAATCAATAGGAGGAAAGAAGAATTATACCAGAAGTGGTATCAGGATAACTCAGTGGCTTCTAGAAAAAAGATGAAGTTAACGTTGCTCTTTGAATCATACCCAAGAATAAATTCAAAATAATCAAAAATTTCATTGTAAAAAAAACAAAATCTCAGGGCACAATGGCTCAAACCTGTAATCTCAGCACGTTGGGAGCAGAGACAAGAGGATTGCCTGAGTCCACGGGTTTGAGACCAACCCAGGTAACTTGGCAAGACCTTGTCTCTACAATAAAAATAAAAAAATTAGCTGGATGTGGTGGTACACACCTATGGTTCCAGCTACTTGGAAGGCTGAGGCAGAAGGATCACCTGAGCCCAGTAGGTCAAGGCTGCGGTGGCCGTGAGCATGCCACTGCACTTCAACCTGGATGACGGAGTGAGACTATGACTCAAAAAAAAAAAGCATCAATGGATACCAAAATGAGGTAAAAGTAAAACTAAATGAAAAATTATCTTATTTTAAAATGTTTATTAGCTGGGCGTGGTGGTTCACATCTGTCATCCCAGCACTTTGGGAGGCTGAGGCGAGAGGATTGCCTGAGCCCAGGGATTTGAGCCTGAGCAACTTGAAGAGACCTCGTCTCTACCATAAATCAAAAAATTAGTCAGGCATGGTGGCATATGCCTGTGGTTCCAGCCACTTGGAAGGGTGAGGTGGAACGATCGCCTGAGCCCAGCAGGTCAAGCTGTGATGGCCGTGAGCGTACCACTGCACTACAGCCTGGATGACAGAGTGAGACTCCTACCTACTAAAAATAAATAAATAAATAAATAAATAAATAAATAAACCAAAATCATAATAGCACTAAGAGCACTAGAAGAAACTCTAGAGAATATTAAAATAATCTTGAAGTGGGGGAGATCTTTTTTATAAGGCATATAAATCAAAAACTAGAAAACAAAAATACCTGTGTGACAAAAACTATCATAAGCAGTCTAAAGACAAAATATTGGAAAGAAATAAGTGCAAATCACGACAAATCATAGCAATTTTGCTAATATACAAAGAGTTCCTACAAATCAATAAGAGAAAAGGTGAAGAATCTGACAGAAAACCAACAAAGGATATAGATGATAGTTTACAGAAAAGGGAATACCAACGGCTTTTAAACATATGAATAGTGATTGACCTTCCTCATAATAACAGATGTACAAAATAAACTAGACTAAGATCGGAGTTTTTTTTGTTTTTGTTTTTAACCTGTTAGATAGAAAATGAAGCTGTGCACAGTGAGATGGGACCTGTAATCCCAGCACTTTGGGAGACAAAGGTAGGAGGATGGCTTGAGGGAGTTCAAGACCAGCCTGGGCAACGTAGCAAGATCTTGTTTCTACAAAAAAAATCCCAAAATTAGCTGGACACGGTGGTATCTGCCTGTAGTCCCAGCTGCTTGGGAGGCTGAGGTGGGAAGTTCACCTGAGCCCAGGATGTTGAGGCTGTGGTGAACTGTAATCATGCCACTGTTCTCCAGCCTGGTTGACAGAGAAAAAATAAGATAGCAAATAATCAAAAAGTTTATGGAGGTAAGAATGTGGTGACACAACCATTTTCAAATTATCTATGAAATGTACAAACATATATGATCATTGAACTGGCAACTCTACTTCTAGGCATTTATTGTGTAGACCCACTTACATATGTGCAAATACCTAATCTCTTACGCTAAAAGAGTTGATCAATTCAGCATTGTTGATAGTAGCAAAATATTGGAAACAATGTAAATGTTCATTAATATGTGACTGCTTAAACAAGTCACCGTCATCTGTGCAAGAATGAGGAGACTATGCCCTAATATATAAAAACAGGCTCACGTCTGTTATCCTGGCACTTCAGGAGACTGAGGCGGGGGGATTGCTTGAGCCCAGGAGTTCCAGAACAGCCTGGGCAATATAGTGAGAACTTGTCTTTACAAAAAATTAACTGGGTGTGGTGGCGTGCGCCTGTAGTCCCAACCACTTTGGAGGCTGAGGTGGGAGGATTGCATGAGCCCAGGAGGTAGAGGCTGTAGTGAGTCGTGATGGTGCCACTGCACTGCAGCCTGGGTGACAGTGTGTGACCCCGACTTATAATAAATACGTAAATAAATGAAAATAAAATCAACTTCAAGATATATTGTTTCTTTCTTTCTCTCTTTTTTTAGTTGGAGTCTCACTCTGTCGCCCAGACTGGAGTGCAGTGGCTACTCCCGGCCACCGCAGCCTCTACCTGCTGGGTTCTGGCAATCCTTCCGCCCCAGCCTTCCAAGTAACTGGAACTACAGACGCGCGCTACCACGCCTGGCTAAGTTTGATTTATTGTAGAGATGAGGTCTCACCAAGTTGCCCAGGCGGGTCTCGAACCTGCGGACTCAGGCAATCCACTCATCTCAGCCTCCCAATGCGCGGGATTACAGGCTGAGCCACCGAGCCTGGCTGATATATTGTTTCTAATAAAAAACAATAGGTGCTGACACATGTGCAGAAAAAAGAGGATGCTTCTACACGGTTGGTGAGAGTGCAAACTAGTTCAACATCTATGGAAAATAGTGTGGCAAAGCTGGGCATGGTGGCTCACGCCTGTAATCCTAGCACTTTGGGAGGAGGAGTTGAAAGGATTTCCTGAGCCCAAGGGTTTGGGACCAGCCTGGGCAACTTGGTGAGACCTCGTCTCTACAATAAATCAAAAAATTAACGAGGCATGGTGGTGCGTGCCTGTGGTTTCAGCTACTCAGGAGGCTGAGGCAGAAGGATCACCTGAGCTCAGAAGGTCGAGGCTGCGGTGGCCATGAGCATGTCACTGCATTCCAGACTGGGTGACAGAGTGAGACTTCAAAAAAAAAAAAAAAGAAAGAAAGAAAGAAAAAGGAAAACAGTGCTATCTAAAGGAACTAGAAGTTGACCCTCCATATGATCCAGCAATCCCTTCTGGGAATATACCTGGAGGAATACAAATTTTTCTACAAAAAAGACACCTGCACACACTTGTTTACTGCCGCACTATTCACAGTAGCAAAAACATGGAACCAATCCCACTGCCCATTGAAAGTGGACTGGATAAAAAAACGTGGTACATATACATGATGGAATATTACACAGTCATAAAGAAGGACAAAATCATGGACTTCACAGCAAATTGGATGGAGTTGGAGACCATCATACTAAACAATCTATCACAGAAACAAGGAACTGAATACCGCATGTTCTCACTCATAAGTGGGACCTGAATATTAATCACAATAGCACAAGGGAGGGATGGGCAGTCTCAGGACACTACCGTCGGTGGCGGGGGCAGAGGGACCTGTAACAACACGAAGCATACCTGGCCCTAAACCAGGGTGAGGACCAGTTGGAGGCCCAAACTTCACCTGCACTTCGACTACTTATGTACCTAACCCTGCAGTACCCTACATCTCTATAATAAAATAGAGTATAAGAAAAGATATATTATTTCTATGTTTGTAAATTAGCATATATGCTATCATTTGTGTATTTTAAAAAGAAGAAATGCTGGGCATAGTGGCTCATGCTTGTAATCACAGCACTTTGGAAGGCAGAGGCGAGAGGATTGCCTGAGCCCAGGGGTTCGAGACCAGCTTGGGCAGCTTGGTGAGACCTCATCTCTACAATAAATAAAACAAAATTAGCCGGGCGTGGTGGCGTGCACCTGTGGTTACAGCTATTTGGAAGGCTGAAGTGGAAGGTTTGCTTGAGCCCAGCAGGTCGAGGCTGCAATGACAGTGAGCATGTCACTGCACTCCAGCCTGGGCGACAGAATGAGACTTCGACTCAAAAAAGAAAAAGAAAAAAAAAAAGAAAAAGAAGAAACAACGCTGTACCTATGAGATGACACATGCATAAACTATTTCTGGAAACACAAATAGGAGCTTGGCACATCTGGGGGAATGGTCTGCAGGGGAGACGCCATCCTTTTCTGTGCCTTGTGGGCCTTTTAAGTGAACCATGTAAAAATTTCACCTATTCAAAAGAATTAATTTATATACATGCCCACACAAATTTGTATTTGGCATTCTTTTTCTTTTCCTTTTTTTCTTTAAGTTGGAGTCTCACTCTCGCCCAGGCTGGAGTGCAGTGGCACGCTCACAGCTACCACAGCCACAACCTGCTGGGCTCCGGCGATCCTTCCGCCTCAGCCTTCCAAGTAGCTGGAAGTGACTGCACCACTGTACTCCAGCCTAGGCAACACAGTGAGACCCTGATTCAATCAATCAATCAACCAATCAATAAAAGTCAGGCACAGTGGCTCAGGCCTGTAAACTCAGCACTTTGGGAGGCTGAGATGAGAGGACTGCCTGAGCCCAGGGTTCAAGATCAGCCTGGCAACCTGGTGAGACCTCATCTCTATAATAAATCAAAAAATGAGCCGGTGTGGTAGCACGCGCCTGTAGTTCCAGCTACTCGGAAGGCTGAGGCGGAAGGATCGCCGGAGCCCAGCAGGTCGAGGCTGCGGTGGCCAGGAGCGGCCACTGCACTCCAGTCTGGGTGACAGAGTGAGACTCCAACTCAAGAAAAAAAAAAAGGAAATATAGCTTCAAAACAAGTCCTCCAATGCTCCCTCTTCTTCCCTTCAAGCAGGCTGGAGCCACTATGCCACCTCTGTACATCAATTCAGGCTGGGCATGGTGGCTTATGCCTGTAATCCCAGCACTTTGGGAGGCCAAGGTGGGAGGATCACTTGAGCTCAGGAGTTTGAGACCAACCTGGGCAACAAAGCAAGATTTTGTCTTTACCGAAAAAAAAAAAAAAAAAATTCTAGAGTTGGGGTACATACCAGTAGTCCCAGCCATTTGGGAGGCTGAGGTGGGAAGATCACCTGAACTCAGGAAGTCAAGGCTGTGATGAGTCATGATTGTGCCACTGCACTCCAGCTTGGGCGACAGAGTGAGACCTAGACTCAAAAAATAAACAAACAAAACAAACAAACAGACAATCAAAACCATTCAGGAGTAGCAATTGGCAGTAAGTTCCATCATCCCCTTTGGACAAAGAACTCAGATGGGCTGGGTGGCACGACATCAGGTGACTGGTAGCAGGAGGCTCTGATCCAGGCATATGTGACTCTAAGGCCGTGCTTTTTCAGAGATGTCATCTTGTCATCTGACCTTCTTTGAGAGAACACAACTGAATTTAGAAAAAGAACCAATGGGAAAGCTGGAGTCAATATTCAGTAAAGCATTCATCTCCTCCTAAACTGTAAGTGTATCTGGAGTGACTTGTGGGAGGATCAAGCAGGGAAAAGTTGATAGAAATGTGGGGGCTCATGCCTGCAATCCCAGCACTTTGGGAGGCAGAGGTGAGAGGACTGCCTGAGCCCAGGGGTTCGAGACCAGCCTGGGCAACTTGGCGAGACCTCATCTCTACAATAAATCAACAATTAGGCTGGGCTTGGTGGCTCAGCCTGTAATTCCAGCACTTTGGGAGGCCAAAGCGAGTGGATTACCTGAGCCCGTGGGTTCGAGACCAGTCTAGACAACTTGACGAGACCTCATTTGTACAATAAATCAAAACTTAACTGAGCGTGGTAGCGCGCACCTGTAGTTCCAGCTACTTGGAAGGCTGAGGCAGAAGGATTGCCTGAGCCCAACAGGTTGAGGCTGCAGTGGCTATGAGCGTACCACTGCACTCCACCCTGGGTGACAGAGTGAGTTCCAACTCAAAAAATAATCATAAAAAGAAATGGGAAGAAATATTGTGACAGTCCTCTAAGCCACCTTTTGATGTCATGACTAGTTTAGTGACAATTAAATGAGATAATGTGAGAACTCAGTTATTCCCCTTGTATGATGTACACCTTGAGTACAGTAGTAACTGCAATAATAATAATAATAATAATAAATAATGATGATGAAAGTAAGATGACCCATAGCAAAGTGATAATTTCAAAGTTTGAGTGTGTTCCAGCATTTTGGAAACTTATAACATACACACAAAGTTGCACATTTTTCCTTTTTTGGGGGGGCGATTTAAATGGAAGTTAAAATGAGAATTACTAGGGAAACTAATGACATTAAAGAACTTTAATTTTATTAAGGAACTGTACTGATTTGACCATAGGGCTTCAGGTTCTGAAATTGTTTGGGAGAGTACCTTGGTCACTCAGAAATTTCCAGGTTTCTGTTATAACAAGAAACAATTCCTTGTTCTCTTTCCATCATCTGGAGATCAAAGAGAGCAGAACACTTTTAGAAACAAAGAGAGCAGCAAAAAAGTTTTTGGTTAAAAGTAATTATAGGCTGGGTGTGGTGGCTCACGCCTACAATCCCAGCACTTTGGGAGAATTGCTTGAGCCCAGGAGTCAAGACCAGTCTCGGCAACATAGCAAGAATTTATCTCCACACAACACAAGAAAGTAATTATATGATTCCTTTTTAAAGAGAATGAACTATTTTTCCTTTGTATCAGATTTAGATACAAAAAGTATGAGTCAAAGTCCCTGTCAAATCTTATTTCTTTTGTGGTAAAGAATCAAATCTCTCTTGCTTTTTATTTAGGTTTTAAAAATTTTTGTCAAGAGAAAAGGTTACATAAGTGGAAGGGAAAGCTAACAATTGCAATTTAATGGCATATCTTTCTTCATCTCCTTTCACTTCAGTAGAAATACATCCGCCAGGCGTGGTGGCTCATGCCTGTAATCCCAGCACTTTGGGAGACAGAGGCAAGAGGATCCTCTGAGCCCAGGGTTAGAAACCAGCCTGGACAACGTCTCATCTCTACAATAAATCAAAAAATTAGCTGGGCATGGTGGTGCATGCCTGTAGTTCCAGCTGCTTGAAAGACTGAGGTGGAAGGATTGCCTGAACCCAGCAGGCTGAGGCTGCGGTGGCGGTGAGGGTGCTACTGCACTCCAGCTTGGGTGACAGTGAGACTCCCATTCAAAAAAAAAAAAGAAAAGAAATATGTCCATGAACACAAATATATGCTCTTATTCAAAGTAAGGAATAAGGGTCACTTACACAAAATGACAGAGTTGATTCCCAATGAATACTAGCAAACTGGTGGAATAGGAGGTATCTTGCTTATATCCCTTCAACCATCAGTAATCTAGCAGCCATTCATGGATTTAAGTGCCTTTGTGGGAGCTTTGGGACACAGGGTTGAGGCTGTGAAAACCCAGTGAAGGCCAAGCTGGAGGAGAGCTGCTTTGAGAAGGCAAGCCTGTGCCATGAGGGCTTGCTTGCTGATACTGTCCTGGCTGCAGACCAAAAGCAGCACTATGTCCGCCCACTTGGTTTTGGTGTTGCCACCAGTCCCATTTGCCAAGGCACCTGGGAGGAGCCATACCCATTCATGCCAATGTAACAGACTGTTGGCTGCAAACCTGACTGTGGGTCCTGAAGGAGCCCTGTGACCAGCTCCAGCCCAGCTCTACCACTGGTCTGAAGTCTGTCTGGCCTCCAGGGACCTAAGGGGGAGACACACCTATCCAAGCCTCCAGTAATAGGCCCACCAACCTCAGTCCTGACTGCAGAGCCTGAGGAAGCCCTGTGACCTGGATCCAACCTCACTCTAATATGGTTTATAAGCAGTCTTACCTCCCATCAGGAACCTGCTCAGTGATCTAATGTGAGCCCCACTTGTCCATGCCCCTACTGACAGATCCACTGTCTGTGAACTTGACTACAGACCTGAAATTGGCCCTGCGAACTGGCTCCAACCCTATTTTACTATGGTCCCAGTGGCAGTCCTGTACATTCTAGGGTCTGGCAGGAATCATGCCTACCTGAGCCCCTGGTGACAGACATAGCAACAGTGGACCCAGCAATAGCAATGTGGCCTGGCTTCAGCCCTGCTTGTCTATGATGCTGGAGGCAGTCTCATCAGTTTTAAGACCAGGCAGAAGGTCTTCACTTGCCTAAACCAGTCTTTAAAAACAAGTAGAGGTACTTTTTTCTTCAAAGGCACATAACTAAGAAGCAAATAGAAATTCTGGAGCTAAAGAATATGACGAGTGATATGAAAAATGCAATAGAGAGCATCAACAATAGACTTGATCAAGCAGAAGAAAAAAAATTCTATGAATTTGAAGATAGGCCATTGGTAATAATTCAGTGAGAGGAATAAAGGAAATAATAAAAATGAAATTAAGAAAGGATTAATGGGACACCATCAAAGAAACTAATATGTGTTTTATGAATATTGCAGAGGGAGAAGAAAAAATGAGGTAGAAAACTTATTTTAAAAATAATGTCTATTGGCGGGGTGTGGTGACTCTCACCTATACTCACAGCACTTTGGGAGGCTGAAGTGAGAGGATTTCCTGAGCCTGCGGGTTTGAGATCAGCCTGGGCAACTTGGCAAGACCTCATCTCTACAATAAATAAAAAATTAGCCAGCCATAGTGGCATGTACCTATAGCTCCAGCTACTTGGAAGGCTGAGGCGGAAGGATTGCTTGAGCCCAGAGGTTGAGGCTTCGGTGGTCATTAGTATGCCACTGTACTCCAGCCTGGGTGACAGAGTGAGACTCCAACTAGAATGAATGAATGAATGAATAAATAAATAAATAAATAAATGATGGCTATAAATCCCCAAATTTGAAAGATATGGACTTTTGAGAAGCTCAAAAGTCTCCAAATAGGTCCATCTCAAATAAGACTTTACTAAGACATAATCAAACTAAACACACAGAGAATTGTGAAAGTAGAAAAAGAAAAAGTGAATTGTCATATACAAAAGACCCAGCATAAGACTGTCAGCATAGCACGTGCTGCGCCTGTAGTTCTAGCTACTTGGGAGGCTGAGGTGGAAGGATCGCCGGAGCCCAGCAGGTCAAGGCTGCGGTGGCTGGGAGTGGCCACTGCACTCCAGTCTGGGCGACAGAGTGAGACTCCAATTCAAAAACAAAAAACAAACAAAAAAAGACTGTCAGCAGATATTTCAGAAGAAATCTTCAGACCAAGAGAAAGTGGGATCGTGTAATCAAAGTGTTAAAAGGGTGGAGGGGGAGGGGCTACTATCAGCAAAGAACACTTTACCCAGCAAAGCTGACCCTAAGAAATGAAGGAGAGATAAAGTCTTTCCCATTCAAACAAAAGCCGAGGTAGTTCATCTCTTCTAGACCTGACTTACAAGAACTTGTAAAGGGAGTTCTTTAGGCTGAAATGAAAGGGCACTAATTAGTAACACATTAAAACAAAAAAGTGTAAAGCTTCTGGAGAAGGTAAATATATAGTCAAATTCAGAATACTCTGATACTTTCATAGTGGTAAGTAAATTACTTTTTTTTTTTGAGTTGGAGTCTCACTCTTTCACCTAGACTGCAGTGCAATGGCACGATTATAGCTTATTACAACCTTGACCTCCTGAGCACAGACAATCCTCCCACCTTAGCCCCTCAGGCTGCTGGGACTACGGGCATATACTACCACACCTGAATAATTTTCCTATCTTTTTGTAGAGACGAGGTTCTGCTATGCTGCCCAGGCTGGTCTCCAACTCCTGGGCTCAAGCAATCCTCCTGCCTTGGCCTCTCAAAATGCTAGGGTTATAGGTGTGAGCCATTGTGCCCAGGCAGGCCAGTTTGTGATGTAAGCTGTCCCTGGGGATGGGTTATAAGGGCAGGTGAAGCATCTGCATTGAGTCAAGAGCAACATGAGAGCTGGCAGCAGCCCACACTCCTGGTGCTGGCGAGAAATATCTCAGTCTTCCTCTGGCACACCACAGCATCCACGACTGTCCCCTTTCATATATCCTTGCCTGCTTAGTAGTGGCTCCTACTTCCATTCCATCAACCCAACATCCTCTCCCTAAGCATCTAATAAAACAATATAGAAACAAGGTTTGCTGGGTGTGGTGGTTCAAGCCTATAATCCCAGCACTTTGGGAGGCAGAGGCGAGAGAATTGCCTGAGCTCAGGGGTTTGAGACCAGCCTGAGCAACATGGCGAGACTTTGTCTCTACAATAAACCAAAAAGTTCGCCAGGCATGGTGTCACATGCCTATGGTTCCAGCTACTTGGAAGGCTGAGGTGGAAGGATTACCTGAGCCCAGTAGATGGAGGCTGCAGTGACCGTGAGCAACAAAGTGAGACTCCAACTCAAAAAGAAAGAAAGAAAGAAAGAAAGAAACAAGGTTTAATCAGTTGCAGAGCAAAAATGCAGATCTTACAAAGAATACAAGAGTTCTTGAAGTTAAGCCGGGCACTGTGGCTCATGCCAGTAATCCCAGCACTTTGGGAGGCTGAGGCAAGAGGATTGCCTGAGCCCACGAGTTCGAGACCAGCCTGGGCAATATGGTGAGACCTCATCTATACAACTAAAAAAAAAAAATTAGCTGGGCATGGTGGTACACGCCTGTAGTTTTAGCTACTTGGAAGACTGAGGCAGAAGGATTGCCTGAGTCCAGTAAGTCGAGGCTGCAGTGACCGTGAGCGTGCCACTGCACTCCAGCCTGGGCAGCAGAGTGAGACACTAACTTAAAAAAACAAAAAAAGAGTTCATGAAGTCAACAAAGTAGTGTGTGAAAGCCAGTTCAGTTGTAAGCAAAGCCATTGAAAGATGAGGGTCTGACCCTGTGGAACAATGAACAACCGAAAAAGAGAAAAACAGACAAGGACAATAAAACTTTTTATTCAATAAATACTGCAAGAATTAAAAATGAAAAAAGAGAGATAGGGAGATAGAATAAACTTGGCTGGGCATGGAGGCTCACACCTGTAATCCCAGCACTTTGGGAAGCCAAGGCAGGATTGCTTGAGTCCAGGAGTTTGAGACCAGGCTGGGCAACATAGACCTCATCTCCACAAAAAAAGTAAACAATTAGCTGGGTATGGTGGTGTGCACCTGTAGTCTCAGCTATTTAGAAGGCTGAGGTGGCAGGATTGCATAAACCCAGAAGGTTGAGGCTGTGGTGAGCTGTGATAGTGCACTGCACTGCAGCCTGAGCTACAGAGTGAGACCCTGACTGAAAAAAAGAAAAAAGAGGCCTGGCACGGTGACTCAGCCTGTAATCCCAGCACTTTGGGAGATTGAAACAAGTGGATTGCCTGAGCCCATGGGAACCAGCCTGGGCAACTTGGCGAGACCTCATCTCTACAATAAATCAAAAATTAACGGGCATGGTAGCACACACCTGTAGTTCCGGCTACTTGGAAGACTGAGGCAGAAGGATCCCCAGAGCCCAGTAGGTCGACGCTGGGGTGGCCGTGAGCGTGCCACTGCACCCTAACCTGGGCGACAGAGTGAGCTCCAACTTAAAAAAAAAGAAAAGAAAAGAAAAAAAATTAAAATTGATCCAATGTGGTGGTTCATGCCTGTAATTCCGGCTATTTGGGATACTGAGGTGGAAGGATCATCTGAGCGCAGGAAGTTGAGGCTTTGGTGAGCTGTGATTGTGCAGCTGCACTCCAGCCTGGGCAACAGAGGGAGACCCTGACCCCAACTTAAAAAAAGAAAAGTTAAAATTGCAAATTTTTAGACCTTGTTTGAATCCTGTTTCAAATAAACAAATTGTAAAAAATAATTATAGTATTTATGAGACAGAAATTCGACACTGATTGGATTTGATGATGTTAAGCAATTATTATATAATAATGGTGTTATGGTTATATAAAAGAAACAGTCCTGGCTGAGGCAGTGGCCCATGCTTACAATTCCAGCACTTTGGGAAGCGGATGCAAGAGGATTGCTTGAGACCAGACGCTCCAGACCAACCTGGGCAACTTAGCGAGATCTCGCCTCTACAATAAAAAAATAAAAAATAGCCAGATGTGGTGGCATGTACCTGTGGTTCCAGCTACTTAGAAGGCTGAGGTGGAAGGGTCACCTGAGTGCAGAAGTTCGAGGCTGCAGTGACTTCAAGTATACCACTGCACTCCAGCCTGGGCAATAGTGAGACACTGACTCAAAAAAAAAAAAAAAAAAAAAAAAAAAAAAAAAAAAAAAAAAAAGAAAGAAAGAAAGAAAAAGAAAAACCAGGTGTGGTGGCTCAAGCCTGTAAACCCAGCACTTTGAGAGGCTGAGACGAGAGGATTGCCTGAGCCTAGGAGTTTGAGACCAGTCCCGGCAACTTGGTGAGACCTTGTCTCTACAATAAATCAAAAAATTAGCTGGGCATGGTGGCACACGCCTGTGTTTCCAGCTACCTGGAAGACTGAGGGGGAAAGATCACCTGAGTCCAGCAGGTCGAGGCTGCGGTGGCTGTGAGTGTGTCACTGCACTCCAGCCTGGGCGACAGAGTGAGACTCCAACTAAAAAAGAAAAAAAGAAAAAAAAGAAACAATTCTTTCCTTTTAGAGACACATACTGAAATGTGTACAGTTAAAATAATATGATTTCTTTTTTTTTCTTTTCAAGTAATGTGAGCATGGTTGGGGGTAGAAATAAAATAAGATGAGTTGGTCATTGCTGAGGCCGAGTGAGAGACACAGGGATTCATAGGCTTTTCTGTCTACTTTTGTGTATGCTTTCCATAATACAGTTTAAAAAAGAGAGAGGGAGAACGTTTCAACATGAAACGTTTACAAGAGCACCTCAGGAAAATGGCGATGCTCCTTTAAAAAGTTTTTTTCCCCCGCAAAACTGACTTTCTTTATGATTCAGCACAAAGTTACTGTAAAGTGAGGTATATCTCCTTAGTCTGGCCCACAATTTTATCATGAAAATTAGCCAGCCCCTTCCCACAAAAAAGGACAAACAACACTTTTTTCATTCTTAAGGATATCCTCAGAATCAATGCACAGCTGTCATTACCTGCATTTGGTTAAAAACATCAAATCAGCTTATTTTTGTAACTTCAGTTTCCATTTTAAAGATAAAGCCCCAGTCAAACATTTTTCATATTATAGAATTTCAGTCTTCATTCAATGTGGATTAATTTGAACAATTATTCTCCAGTAGAGAAAAAAAAGATTTCCTATTTCTGTCTTATTTTTTAGAAATAGAAATGTAAAGCCACAACTTTCGCTGTGTAGCCCTTTTTGATGTAAAAGTTGATAAAGCCAAAAATGTCTACTGAAGTCTGTTAGAAAGCCACTCCAACAGTATCGGACTTTTTTGCTGGGCTTGCCGGCTTTCATCCACACAGTTCTTCATTTTGTTGTGTATGTTTTGAGGGGTAAAGAGTCACTAATATTTCAGCAAAATAGATTCTTTGTCTTGTTCCCTCACGTCTGTCTTTCTGTCAGCCTAATAAACCACACAGCACAGGCATGGCGAACGGCCAGTGGAAAGAGAGAAGGGAAATCTGAGCAGGATTTTGTATTTGCACAATCTTTATCTTTGCAAAGACATGATATGTAACCTCCTTTATCCCTGTCAAATGTTGACATCTAGCTGTGGACCCAAAATAATTGGTTTTCTCTCCCCCACATCTATACTCTCCTACCCAATTCTACATTAAGAAAGCAATGGACAAACTCACGCATGGGAAGCGAATCTTTTGTGCTCCCGAGAATGACCAATTTTTCCTTTGGGCTCACCAAAGCTGTTCAAACAAGAGCACCATTGTCCCTTTCAGAAGAGAATAATAGAAAACTTAAATAAAATCTGGAGGTCGTTTGACCCCTTAGGAAACGCCGAGGTGGACATCACAGCTCAAAACCCGGAGCCTGTTAACATGTGACACATTATACGCACTCCTGTTTTCAGAGGAAAAGGTGAGGATTTCTGCTGTACTAGGAAGGGGTGGAATTGTGCTCAGTCTTCTCAGGGTTCTGTACCATATCAGAGAACACACCTGATTTACACTCTGCAAAACAAAAATAAGGCTGGGCGTGGCAGTTCATGTCTGTCACCCAAGCACTTTGGGAGGCTGAGGCAGGAGGATTGTTTGACCCCAGAAGTTTGAGACCAGCCTGGGCAATTTGGTGAGACCTTATCTCTACAATAAACCAGAAAATTAGCTGGGCATGGTGGCGCATGCCTATAGTCCCAGCTACTTGGAAGGCTGAGATGGAAGGATTGCCTGAGCCCAGGAGGTCGAGGCTGTGGTGAGCTATGATTATGCCACTGCACTCCAGCCTGCATGACAGAGTGAGACCCTGGTTCAAAAACAAACTAACAAAGCTAACATAAATATAAAAGTAGAGTAAAAATAATGGTGATCATCATCATTATTATTATTATTATTTTGAGTTGGAACCTGATCTTGAACCCCTGGACTCAGGTAGTTGTTTCTCCTCTGCCTCCTAAAGTGCTGGGGTTATAGGTGTGAGCCACCACACCCGGCAATAATGGTGATCATTATATCATTAGTGTAATAGCTGCTACCATTTATTGAATGCTTCATATTTAATGCCTCCATATCCTAAGAGATGAATACAATGACTGTGTCCATTCTATAGATGAGCAAACTGTGGTTCAGGGAGAGAAAGTAGACCAGGCATGGTAGCTCATGCCTGTAATCCCAGCAATTTAGGAGATGGAGGAAAGAGGATTGCCTGAGCTCAGGAGTTCAAGACCAGCCTGGGAAACTTGGCAAGACTTTGTTTCTACAATAAATCAAAAAATTAGCCAGGCATGGTGCTGCAGACCTGTGGTTGTAGCTATTTAGGAGGCTGAAGGGGAAGGATCACCTGAGCACAGCAGGCTGAGACTGCACTGACCGTGAGCTTGCCACTGCACTCCAGCTTGGGCGACAGAGTGAGACTCTGAGACACACACACACATACACACACACACACAGGGAAAGTAGCTTATCCAGAAAGACTTAAAACTGGTGTCTAAATGCAGATTATTTTGGAAGCTTCTTTCTTAAACTTTGGGCTATTCCCTTTCTCGTGTCTTTCTGTTTGTTTGTTTTTTGAATCAGAGTCTCACTCTGTCACCCAGGCTGGAGTGCAGTAGCATACTCATGGCCATCACAACCTCGACCTGCTGGGTTCAGGCGATCCTTCTGCTTCAGTCTTCCAAGCAGCTGGAACTACAGGCTTGCACCACCATGCCCAGCTAATTTTTTGATTTATTGTAGAGACACGGTCTTGCCATGTTGCCCAGGCTAGTTTCGAATCCCTGGGATCAGGCAATTCTCTCGCCTCAACTTCCTAAAGTGCTGGGATTATAGGCATGAGCCACTACCCAGCCCCTTTCTCATCTCTTACAAAATCTGCTGCTGCCTTGAAATGTTTAAAAATTCACCATTAGGCCGGGCATGGTGACTCAAGCCTGTAATCCCAGCACTTTGGGAGACTGAGGCGAGAGGATTGCCTGAGCCCACAGGTTTGAGACTGGCCTGTGCAACATGGAGAGACCTCATCTCTACAATAGATCAAAAAATTAACTGGGCATGGTGGTGCACACTGTGGTTCCAGCTGCTTGGAAGGCTGGGGTGGAAGGATCATCTGAGCTCAGCAGGACGAGGCTGTGGTGGCTGTGAGCGTGCCATTGTACTCCAGTCTGGGCGACAGAGGAAGACTACAAATCAAAAAAAAGAAAAAACAATAATTATCCAGGCGTGATGGTATGCACCTGTAGTCCCAGCTACTGGGGAAACTGAGGTGGAAGGATCGCCTGAGCCCCAGAGGTTGAGGCTATGGTGAACAGTGATCATGCCGCTGCCCTCCAGCCTGGGCGACAGAGTGAGACCTGGACTCAAAAATAAACAAAAAAGTGTATAAATAAATAAAAACTCACCATGTATTCAATTACATAATAGATATTACTGTAAATTGTAAACTGGTACAAATTTTTCACACCAGGGAGAACATCTGTTGGGTTAATTTCTAGAAATGGAATAGGGAGCCCAAATCAAATATGTATGGTTAATGTTGGCAAATATTGCCTTGTTGCTTATCCATCAATACTAGGCTGGTCAAAGAAATGGTGGTGCATCCACAGTGAGAATGTTATGCAACCATCAAAAGACCGAGGAGGCATCTTGTAAGCTCTCTGTCATATGCAGGTGAATTAAAAAAGCAAAGAACAGGGGGTGCAGTGACTCATGCCTGTCATCTCAGCACTTTGGGAGGCCAGGCGAGAGGATCACTTGAGTCCAGGGGCTCGAGAGTAGCCTTGGCAACTTGACGAGACCTCATCTCTACAATAAATAAAAAAATTAGCTGAGCATGGTGGCGTGCAGCTGTGATTCCAGCTATTTGGAAGGCTGAGGTGGAAGGATGATATGAGCCCAGCAGGTCAAGGCTACAGTTACTGTGAGTATGCCACTGCCCTCCAGCCTGGGTGACAGAGTGAGACTCCAACTCAAAAAAA